>NW_016107343.1:8001181-8026108 GCF_001604975.1 Cebus imitator
GACCTCAGGTGATCCGCCCATCTCGGCCTCCCAAAGCGCTAGGATTACAGGCATGAGCCACCGCACCCGGCCTCTGTAGCAGTTTTCAAAAGTGTGAGTTGTTTTACATATGTGAGAAAGCATCTCCAGGTCTGAGCACCCCTCTGAGCTGCACTGAGGATACTTTGCGCCTACGTGAGAGCCAGAGCCCAACTGAATCCTGTGCCTCTGGTAGCTCCTCCTGCTCTTTCTTTCCCCCCTTCTCACTCCCACTTTCCTCAGCCTAGGGGAGAGGACTAGGAAAGAGCCCCTTGGACTCTTACTAACCTTAAACCTCTCTGAGCCTCTTCCCCTGGCAAGGCTAGGGTAGGGCTGTGGTGGTGCTGGTCTGGAATCAATGTTTAAAGAACCGCATGGGCTGTCGTGGGGAGAGCCAAGTCTGGACATTGGAGCTTAGAGATTTTGTCCCTATGTTGCCATTTGCTGGTCATGTGACCTGTAGCACTTCACATGTCCTCTCTGGGACTCAGTTTCCTTACCTGTAAATGGTGGGTCCAGAACTAGGAGTCTCTGGTCCCTCTCTAGCTCTGATAGAAAAACAGCATATGGATGGGGTGTTTCTCTGAGATGTGTTTTTGGATGCCACTAGAACAGAGCTCTTACTTAACTTCCTTTGAAGTTGGACTTTTACTATTTTTCCAAGGCCAGGGGACTATGAGTTGAGGTTTTGATGGGGAACTTGGATCTTCTGGCCCCGTTCCTTGAAGCAGTGGCCTGAGTGCCTGGACACTTCTTTTCTGAAACCTGGTGCCGTCTGCTCAGCATGCTCCTTCCACTTAGCCCTGACCATGCTGCCACTTTTGCCCCTGTCTCCATGACTGCAGCATCAGAGTGTGACCAACAGGAGAAGGGGTTGAGGGGGGAATCTCCTGTTGAATGGGAGGCAGCTCAGATCAAGAAGAAATGTGGGGTACATCTCCTAACAAAAAAGGAGACCTTAGTGAGGAACCTTCACTTTCTCCAAAAATGGCATGAAAAATTGCAGGCGGACACCGGGGGGGTGCTGAGCTTCTCTTTAGCAAAGGCAGGTGCAGCAGAGCTCCCCTGTCCCCTGTGGCATGGCCCTAGCCTCCTGGTATCTGTGGGACCAGCCTGGAGAGCAGGCTTCAGGGTTTGCGCTCATGACTGCATGTGAAGCAAAGTCATCAGGATGCCAATAGGCGCTCACGAGGGAGCCCTGAGGTTGTTCACATTGACTCTCCTCTGGGTAGAGAAGTATAAGCTTTAAACCATGAAACCCACCCCCTGCAACCCAGTCCACAGACTGTCAGGGGTAGAGAGAACCTAGGAGATCATCCAGTCTTGGAGCAGCAAGTGAGTGTCCTCAGGAGCACTAATTCTGGTCATCTCTGGTGGTCGCTGAGGCCTGAGTTTAGGGAAGGAAAAGGGAAAGCCAGGATCCATTAGTGATGTCTGCCCTGGGCATGGCTTGCACACAGGTGACGTCTTTGCATTTGCTATCCACACACTGGCTTGACTCAGGACTCTCAGCTAGTGGAGAAATAAGACCCAGACCTCTCAACTCCTAAGCCAGTGCTCTTCCCACAGTCCCTCATGGGGCCTTCTGGCTCTTGTTCTTCAGGTGACTTCAAGGATTGCTTTCAGGCTCTTCCTAAATATTTCCTCACTCCTAAGAAGGAAGCGGCAGGAATGGAGATAGCAACTTTTTGATTTAATATAATATTTAGAGGAAATTGAAGGCTACAGAGATGAAGCCACTCACCAAAGTGCAGCATAAAAGAGCCTCCGACGGGACCCTAGAACCTAGTTTACTGTGTGTTTTCTGGACAGAACTGTAACCATTAGACCACACTTCCCAGTTCATTGGATGAATCTCAAATACAAAAAAAGATAGGCATCGTGTCGGGGGGCATCCTGGAGAAAGCCTGGTTTGGGCTGGCTTAAATGACCACGCTGGAAGCCTCTCCGTTTGCTCTGGTGGCTGGCTGCTCAGGAGCGCTTCCAAGGTCGCAGTAGCTTATTGATTGCTCTCCCAGGAAGTGCCAGCAAGGTGCCAAGTGGTCCTGTAGTGTCACTGGAAGTCCTACTGGATTATACTGGAAAGCAGAGCTGGTGAGAAGAGAACCAGAAATGGGAGAGGCTCGGCCCCATGGCCGAATGTTCTCTGCGTTGTTTACCAGGCAGAAGTGAAAAATCCTGCTTGAACAGTTCTGGCGCTTCCACCTCCCTCACCCAGAGAATTGCTCCCCAGGCAAACTCACATCCCAGGGCTGCCAGAGCTATGCAAATCAGCCTTCCAGGCTGAGCTGTTGGCTCAGCTCGGCGGTGGGAAAGCAGGGCCCTCCTAGGGGCCCCAGGCCCAGCTCTTGGTGTTACGGGCTAGGCTGGGCAGCTCAAGTCACTGCTGATTGGCCTCCACACTGTCCATGGATGCAAGAGGAGGAGAGGCAGAGGCGGAGGCTGTTTTTGACACTGGGCACCTCCTCTATTCTGATCCTTGGACTCTCTCTGCAGGACTTCATTGGTTATTGTGGCCATCTTGGCCTAAGGAGATTGTACTGGAATCCTGGGGCTCCCTAGAATGTTAATGTGCCTTTTACCCTCTTGATCACTTAATTCAAATCTGTGGACCTAGATGTTCTCTTCATATTTAACCCAAATCCCTCCACCTCTGGCTTGGCCTCTCACTGGGAACTGTTTAGTGGAGATGCACAGTCCTGGGTACTGTGTGGGAGCAAGGTTATGCTGGTGTTGGGGGGCTAAGGTGGGTGTTGGATGAGTCTTCAGACATTCTCCGAGTTTGAGAGATGCCAGAGCCAGGCACAGTGACTCATGCCTGTAATCCCAGTACTTTGGGAGGCTGAGGCAGGAGAATTGCTTGAGCCCTGGAGTTCCAGATCAGCCTGGACAACATAGTGAGACTCTGTCTCTACAATTTTTTTTTTTTTTTTTAAAGTTAGCCAATTGTGGTGGCACACCTGTGGTCCTAGCTACATGGAAGGCTGAGGTGGGAGGATGGCTTGAGCCCAGGAGATCAAGGCTGCAGTGAGCCATGATCATGCCACTGCACTCCAGCCTGGATGACAGAGCGAGACCCTGTCTCAAAAAAAAAAAAAAATTACAAGAATGGAGTCATGCTAGAGTGGGAAGAACACACTGCATTGGGGTTGGAGACATGGTTTTTTGTTTTTTGGTTTTTTTGCCCCCCCCCCCCGCTAAGGATCATTCCCCGCATACCTACATGCTTTTAAAGCTTTTTCACTTTGTGCAGTCACTTACCCTTGTTCAGGCTCAGGCTCAGTTTCCTCACCTGTAAAATGAGGTGAATAATAAAACTACATCTTCCCAAAGGCCTGGACGATCTCCTGCGGTCCCTCCCAGCCCTACGAGCCAGGGTTCCTAGGTCTATGCCCTCTCCCACTTTCTTGCCATGGAGGCCTCCTGGCCCAGAGATTGCCAGGGGTCCATGAGATCCCAAAGAGGACTGGAGAGATCCCAGCTGTTGGCCCTTCCAGCTTTGCACAGATCTCATCCATTTGCCCGTAAGACCTCCAGATAGGGGATTCTGGAACTTCCTTCGTGAGCCCTTCTTGCCCCACCCCTCCCTTTTGTGTACTTAATCTTTTATTTGTATGCAGAACAAACAGGACCAAGGGAAATGGTGAAGAGAGTTCTTTGGTCTTCCCTGTGCCTCTCCTTGCAGATGCTGTAGACAGTGACAAGATTCTGGGAGGGGAAGAAAAAGTCCTGGTACGTTTCATCCAAATGCATTGAATCCTAAGACTTACAGATGGAGGGAATTTGGGAGGTCACTTGAGATCCCCTTTGACGCTATCAAATTGCCTCATCAATTCACACATCACTTCTGTGACAGCCCTAAAATAAGCAGCCTCCGCTTGAATATTCCTGGAGATGGGGAGCTCTGTGAGCTGCAGGCTTCACTGTGGGACAGTTTCACTTTCTTCAAAGTTCTTCCTTATACTGAGAGGAGGCCTGCTTCCCCACAGCTCCTACCATTGTTCTGCTCTTTGGAGCTGCAGGCTAAGCCTGCTTCACTTCCAGACCACGGTGTGGGGAGGAAGGAAAAGACCACTGACATTTATATCAGCACTGACTGCATGAGGCACAGGGCCAGGTGCTTTCAAATGTTCCCTCAATGAACTTTTTCAACTTTTATTTTGAAAACTTTCAGACATACAGAAAATAAAAAAAAACTTCAATGAACAGCCACATACCCATCATCTGGATTTAATAATGAACATTTCAGCATGATTGACTCATCTATTTTTCTGAAGTATTTTACTGATAAATGTATTGTTAATATCTTTTGATTCTGGACATTTTCAAACAAACACAAAAGGAGAGACTAATACGATGAGCCCCCATGCACCCATCACCCCTTCTCAGCAACCATCAAATTCTTGCCATTCTCATTACTGGAATATTTTCTTGTAAATTGCAGACATTATAATAGTTCAGTCCTAAATATGGGAATATGCATCTCTAAAACATGAACACACCTTCCCTCTTAAGCACAATATCATTATCACACAAAACAATCCCTCATTTAATTCTCACGGCAATTTTGATGGTAAAGTATCTTAAAATATGCACATGAATTTTTAATTGCCTTATGTATCAGCTATGATTATGTCTATTCTTGGTTCCAGTTCGTGGCTGGTTCTTGGTACTGCTGAAAGCAGTCTTTATCAGGTTCCATGTTGTAGCAGATAGTCTTAAAAGTGGGCCATATCTTTGTGCAACTGGACTACTTTAACTGACTATCCAATATGAAGTTGAAAAGCGGACTTCCAGTTTACGTTATTTGTCAAAATTAGAATTCCCTAATAAAACCTTTGGTTTACTTTTTAAAATTTTTCTATCATAGTTAAAAAAGATGGACAACATAAAATTTACCATCTTAACCATTTCCAAGCATACAGATCCACCTCCCTTAACTTTGATTTTATATAGTTCACTTTTTTAGCCTTAATGTGGGACTTTGTATTTGTTCCTGTTACATTTTATCTTGTTGGTTTAGGTCTCCTGTTAGAGGCTGCCAAATATTTCCTAATTCTGATTCTGTGGTCTGCTTTTATGTATTGCTTTCTGCTCTCTGCTCTGAATCACTTCCAGACTTGATCTGCCTCTGTCCTCTTCATTAGCCTAACCTGTTGGTGAAAGCCGAAAGCCATACTCGGTTGTTTTTTCTGCGTCACTCAGTGCATTGGATTTATTGAAAGAACGGTGTGAGTTTGATAGTTGAGAAATCTGAGCCGCTGTCCTGGTTCAGGTTCTCTGAGGCTATGTGTGACCTCAGGAAGGTGTTTTCCCCTCCGTGATTAGACTTTGGTGTTGGACTCTGAAAACAATGCTGCTGGCCATATGTGTTCTCTCCTGTTCTGGTTTTTCTGCAGTGGCAGCCATCTTCCAAAGACGGAGCCAGGGCTTGGAAATAGAACGTGTTCAGGTTTCTGTGAATACGGATGCCTGTGGTTTCTTGGGTCTGAAGAGGTTAGTTTATGTCACAGTTTCTCAGTGATTTGGGTCCACTACATACATGGTCCTTTAGTACCTACTATGTGTCAGACACTGTTTTAGACACTTGGGGCACAAAGATGAGCAAGATATAATAACCCTGGCGTCTGGGAGTTTATAATCTCATGAGGGAAATAGACATATAAGCCACTGACTCTAAAAAGCATGGTATGTGCTACAAGGGATACGAGCTGGTGCAGTGGTTCATGCCTATAATCCCAGAACTTTGGGAGGCTAAGACAGGAGGATCACTTGAGGCCCGGAGTTCAAGACCAGCCTGGGTAATATAATAAGACCTCATTTCCACAAAAAAATAAAGTGAAAAATTAGCTGGGCATGGTTCTACATAGCTGTAGTCCCAGATGCTCTGGAGGCTGAGGTAGGAGGATTGCTTGAGCCCAGCAGGCGGAGGTTTCAGTAACCTGAGATCATACCACTGCACTCCAGCCTGGACAACAAAGTGAGGCAGATCTTGTCAATGAATGAATGAAAAAATGAATGGTGCAGAAACACAGAGGAGGAAATCCTTTGTTTTGCTCTGAATAAACTTCTTGGAGAATGTAACATTTGAATTAAGTCTTGAAGGATGAGTATTTTCTAGGTAGAAGAGGAGGAGAGAAGGGCATTTCAGAGGGAGCACCATAGGCAAAGTCCTTAACACAAGATCAGGCTCCACCTTTTGGGAGAGTGGTCTAGGGTGTCTGGAACCCAGCTCCGCAGTTTAAAAGCCTGGCTCTCAGCTTATCTCACTCACTTTTCACTGTATTCCTGGAAAGGGAATGCAACAAGAATCATGACTGAGATATCAGGAAGTGCCTGCTGTGACCAAGTTCACATAGCTTGGTGGTGATGGAACTCGGGCTTGAACCCCAGTCCTCTGACTTCTGGTCCAGGACTCTTTCTAAATATACCCTGCTGCTCTTCCACACAGTGTCTTACAGGATTAGAAAAGTGTCTGGTGATCATGAACCAGTATTTAATACAATATAATCATTGAATCCCTCCCTTTCTCTGGGAAAGAAGAGTACCTAGTGCTGTTTCAAAGATGAATGAATTTAAGCATTCCAGGAATGACTGGCCAGTTGCCTTAATCTGGAGCACTGGGGCCACAGCAGAGCCCCCATGAGCTAAATCACAGTCTGCAGTTCCCAGGTACCACCACCAAGGCCTTCCTGTAGGCTGGGTGGGGAGAGCTGCTCCATGGAACAAGTCCAGTGACCACAGAAGGAAATCCAGAACAAGCCTGGCAGTAAAGTGAGGGCTGCGTCGGTTCCTCTTCAGCCAGATCTGGAGGGAGAATCAACAGCATCACCAGATAGGAACCTAATGCCTCCATTGACTATGTCCCTATGTCTCCACCTAGACACATGGGCTAGGAGCCATGAGGGAGGCCGTGTCTCCCAACAGCTCTCTTACCTGGGCTCCAAGGGCTGAGCCATGCGCTACTGTGTGCCCTCCTGGAGCACCAAGGGCCAGTCTCTCGGGAGGCCCTGGCTGGCCCCTGCGCTCTAATCCTGCCATTCAGTTTGCCTGGGAACAAGGAAAATGAGAAATACTGCTGCAGGTAAGAATAAATTGGATGAGAAGGGGAAACTCCATCATCATTCTCCAAGTGAAGCAGGTGCATCGTCAGGGTGAAAGGCCTCTTGAGAAGGGGGCCACGGCAAAACTTCAGGGCAACAGAAATGTTTGATTGTGTTTGTGAGTTTTCAAATTAATCTTTTAATTGTGCTTACACACTTTTTTCGTGTCGTAGGTCTCACAAACAACATCATAATGACATTCACAGGAATCAAAAGTGAAGACATTTTTTGATTGTCCACAAACCTGATGACCTTCTCCAAGTCAAACTGTTATACAATGCTTTTTTTCTTACTTTCTATCAAAAAGTATCATTCAAACGCATGTCATCTCCTCCTCTTGAAAGTCCCTCCCCTCTTACCCCCCAGGGTGGCACACGTGCCCTGTCTTCCTTCGACCTGACTGCCCACTCTTCCTCAGCCTCTTTGGCTGGTGCCTCCTCATTATCCACCCTTGATTCCTTTTTCTTCCTCATCTGGGCTCAGTTCCTTTGTGACCTCACTGGGTCCTGTGGCTTTAGGAACCACCCACAAGCTGAGGGCTACTCAGCTGCTACCTCCTGACCGAACACTTTTCCTGAGTCAAACTCACCTTCCCACCTCTTCTAGGATATCTAATTGGCATCTCAAATCCTGCATGTCCCAAGCATAACTCTTGAGTTCCTCCCCAAGTCACCCCATCGTAGCGCGTGGCACCACTACATCAAAGAAGCCCAAACCCTTGGAATCATCCTTAATTCCTTTCTTCTCCCTGCCCTCCACATCCCCGCGTCAGCCGGCCCTGTCAGCTTCCCAGTCGAGTGCCTCCTGGCCCCGCTCAGTGCCTCCCCCGCTGCCATCCTGTGCAGCCCGCGGCCCTCTCACTCGGGCCATTGCAGCAGCCTCCCGGTTGTTCTCCCTTCCTCCTCTCTTACCCTTGCAGTTTTAAAGACTTCAGTCAGATCATGTTACTCCTTTGCTCAGGACCCTCAGATCAACCCATCTTGCTTGGATTGAAAATTGCAGTCTTCATCACAAGCCGACTGGCGGACCCCACGCCAACTCTCCATCACTATTTTCTCCAGCCGTGCTGACGTCATTGCTGTCCCTCAGCGTGCAAGCCTGTCTTTGCCTCAGGAGCCAGTCTTCCCATCTGAAGTGATCTTTCCCCAGGCCTTTGAAAGACTGGGTCCTCACTTTGTTCGGAGAAAATGTCACCTCCTTCAGTGGCGTTGAGTGGCCTTCCCAGGTCATCCTGTTTCTGATCAGCCTCAGATACTCTCTACCCATTTACTGTGCTATGAGCCATATCCCTATGTCTACACCTAGACACGTGGGCTAGGAGCCATGAGGGAGGCCATGTCTCCTGAGAGCTCTCTTACCTGAGTGACAAGGGCTGAGTCATGCACTACTCTCTGCTCTCCTGGAGCACCAGGGGCCAGTCTCCCGGGAGGCCCTGGCTGGCCCCTGTACTCTAATCCTGCCATTCAGTGCTTTTCTGTTTGCTTAGTTCTCTTCTGTCTTCTCAACTAGAAAAGAAGTTCCATGAGGCCAGCGACTTCCATCCTCTCCAATATTATCTCCCCAGTGCCTGGAATAGTACCCTGCACATAGACTGTGCTTAGTAAATACTTGCGGAATTAATGAATTTGTTCTTTTGTCAAGTCTTTGAACATTACTCTTTATTAACCCAATGTTACAACATCACAATGTCACAAAGGGATTTTTTTTTTTTTTAAGATAAAAGCAATTTCACCTTCATCTACCCCTTGCTACACAACTACTGTGGCTGTGGGTCCTTCCTGTGTTTAGCTCCCTTAGCAGATCGTATGTATCATCATAGCTGATCTGAAAGCCAGGCTTTGCTCAGAGATCATTTTGCATCTCACCTCTTCCTCTTGCTTAGGACCCCATCGCCCTTCATCCTCTGCTCCCACTTTGCCAGACCACCTGCTCTCAGAGATGCCTCATGACCTCATGACCACCCAGTAAAGGGCAGCACTTGCCCGTGGTTGTTTAGGACACAGCCGAGGAAAAGGAAATTATCTTAGACCCCACTCATTCATCTTTCAGGTGTTTCTTGAGCCCCTGATCCCTCTTAGGAAGTGCGGTCATTTTGTGGCCATTGAGGACACAAAAAAAATGGTGTCATATCCAGCTCTCAAGGAATTCATAGACTAGCAGGAGAGGGAAACATACAGACAAAGAGGGAGTGACACAATGAGTGCCACACGGCCAGCAGAGAGGCCTCCCAGATTCCAGAGGGGAGAGGGACTGACTTCATGCCCGGGAGCAGTGCACGGAGGCAGGTGACGTGAGCGCGTGGTGTCTTAGGACATGAGTGAGTACTTTGTGTGGCTGGAGCTCAGGGTGCCTGGGAGAGAAGGTAAGGTAGGATTGTGAGTGGCATAAGAGCAGAAAATGTAGGCAGGAGACAGAACATGTGGGGAATTCCACGCTGTGCCAAGGAATCTGGACTTTATTCCAAAGCTATCTTGAGAGTTTTGAACGTGTTTACTCATTCATTCAACCAATATATTTTGAGCTCCTAATATATATACATATATACATATATATATGTACATATATATGCATATGCTGCACAGTGCTGGGCTCTGAGTGTACTGTATTTAATAAATAATTATTTTCCTTGCTGTTATAGAGCCAATAATACAGGGGGCCCAAAGGAAGGTTGTGTGGCAGCTCCAGTCCTGGAGAGCTATGTGAATAGGAAGTTTTATTATAGCAAAGAGTGAAAACAATCCGCTAACAATAGGTATATGTTTAAGCAAATCATGGTATATCCATATAATGGAATATTATGTAGCAATTAAAATAATATTTATAAGTATAGAAGCATTTATGATGTTCCTTAATTGCATAGGAGAAATATTTATGATGCTCACTGGAAAAAGTGGGGTAAAAGTCTATACAGAGTGGTATATATTCATGAAAAAAAATTATAAAAAAGATCATAGGCTGGGCATAGTGGCTCAAGCGTATAATCCTAGCACTTTGGGAGGCCGAGGCAGGTGGATCACCTGAGGTCAGGAGTTCAAGACCAGCCCAGACAATTTGGTGAAACCCTATCTCTACTAAAAATACAAAATACTTAGCCAGGTGTGGCGGAGGGTGCCTGTAATCCCAGCTACTAGGGAGGCTGAGGCATAATCGCTTGAAACCAGGAAGCAGAGGTTACAGTGAGCTGGGATGGCGCCACTGCACCCTAGCCTGGGTGACAGAGTAAGACCTTGTCTCAAAATAAATAAATAAATAAAATATACAGAAATATTAATTATGGCTTCCTTTCAGTAGAGTGATTTTCCCACTACTTTAGACTTTTTCTGAATGAAAAAGCATTGCTTTTCTTCTTCTTTTTTTCTTTTTTTGATACAGGGTCTCACTCTGTTGCCCGGGCTAGAGTACAGTGGCACAATCAGGGTTCACTGCAGCCTCTACCTCTGTGCTCAAGTGATCCTCCTGCTTCAACCTCCTGAGTAGCTGGACTACAGGCATGTGCCACCATGCTTGTATTTTTAGTAGCAGTGGGGATCTCTCCGTTGCCCTGGCTGGCTTGAACTCCTGAGCTCAAGTGATCCTCCTGCCTTGGCCTCCCAAAATGGGGGATTACAGGTGTCAGCTACCCTGCCCAGTCATGGAATGATATTTCTATTAAGCACATATTTACTTTTTCAGCCCAAGATTTATGGTAAAAGTTGAGGGTAAGAAAAAAACAGACAGCGGGGCTGGGCGCGGTGGCTCACGCCTGTAATCCCAGCACTTTGGGAGGGCGAGGCAGGCGGATCATGAGGTCAAGAGACCGAGACCATCCTGGCCAACATGGTGAAACCCCGTCTCTACTAAAAAAAACAAAAAAATTAGCCGGGTGTGGTGGCACGTGTCTATGGTCCCAGCTACTCGGGAGGCTGAGGCGGAAGAATCGCTTGAACCCAGGAGGCAGAGGTTGCAGTGAGCTGAGATTGCGTCACTGCACTCCAGCCTGGAGACAGAGCAAGACTTTGTCTCAAAAAAAAAAAAAAAAAGAAAGAAAAGAAAAAAAGAAAAAAAAAGACAGCTATCTAGCTGACACACTTTAGGTGTCATCTCCCCTGGAGGGCTGGGCTAGTGGCATGACTTCTTGTCCTAGGGAGTCCTTTGGGATCCATGCTGGTCTCTTCTTGGTCCCTTGGTCCTTGGAGGGATATAGCAGCTGCCATCTGAAGGGAAGCCCAGGCACAGAAGCATGCGGTGGAGCGAGCTCTCCACTTGGCATAGCCAGCTGTCCTCCCCACAGACTCTGACTTGCTGTGTGACCTCAGATAAGTCAGCCTCCCCTCCAAGGTGACCCTTTACCTGACGATTACCTTCCTGGAGGAGACTTTCCAAAGACGTTTCCAGGAAACAGGTCGAGGAGGAGGATGCCAGCCACAGGGGAAGCAGGTGCTCTTTTGCGAAATATGGCCACGCCTCTCAACATCCTAGTTTTTTCCTAACCTTCAGCCTCTTCCAAACCTGCTACCAACTAATATATACATATATTTTTATCTCTTCTAGGAAATGATCGAAATGGCCTAGATTTCAACAGGCAGGTAAGAACTTGGGTCAGAAAGAAATGTTTATTCTATAAATTTTGGGCAACACCTATACTGTCTGGTATGGGGAAGACAAGATTAAGTACAGTTTGGGGGTGTTTATTCATAAACTCCAAGCTTTCAGGATCAAAGGACCCTGAGCCCAATCTCCCACCCCAACCCATGAGCCAATGTTGGGGTCTCTTCAGTATCCTCTCAAAAAAGGGCTGACAAATGGAACACCTGTTTAGGGGTGAACTTTGTGCCCCATGTGGTCCAGAAATCTAAGACAACAGCTCTTTTCCTGCTTTGCCCGAATTGCCTCTTGGGTGAGTGGATGTGTGCATGAACTGACTGTGTGCAGAGGAATTTATGGAGCCAGGAAGGATGAGGTGCCTGGGTTGCCGCAGAGAATTCCTGACTTAAAGAAAGAAGCGGCCAGGCACGGTGGCTCACTCCTATAATCCCAGCACTTTGGGAGGCTGAGGCAGGCGAATCACAAGGTCAGGAGTTCAAGACCAGCCTGATCAACATGGTGAAACCCTGTCTCTACTAAAAATATAAAAATTAGCCAGGCGTGGTGGCATACTCCTGTAATCCCAGCTACTCAGGAGGCTGAGGTGGGAGAATCACTTGAACCCAGGAGGCAGAGGTTGCAGTGAGCTGAGACCAAACCAGTGCGCTCCAGCCTGGGTGACAGAGTAAGACTCTGTCTCAAAAAAAATAAAAATAAAAAAGGGAACATAGTGGGAAACAGACAGAAAGAGCTCAAAAAAGAGCAGGTAACCAGGCCGGGGGCAACATAGACATGTACTTGGTGCCTTGCAAGGAAACCAAGTTGAATGAGGTTAGACTTACTTAGAGAGGGTTCTGGGTGGTGTCGGAAAGACTGCAGGACAGACGGGTGTGGATGTGTAAAGAGAAGGGAGAAGCTGAGAGGACTTGCCCCTTGAGGTTGGAGGCTGATGGGACGATGGCGGGGTGGGAGGTAGGGCAGGCTGTGATGTCAGAAGCAGATGGCAGGAGTGGGAGGGTTTGCTGGGAGGAGAAAGGCTAAGCAGGAGCCAAGCAGGGAGCAGTCATGGAGGTCCTAGAGTGAGGCAGAGGGGTAAGAATTAAACACAGAGTAGAAAGCCTGGGTTTGGGTCCCATTTCTGCCACTAACTAGCTGCATAACCTTCCTCGAGTTCGTTAATATTTTTGGTCTGAGTTTTCTCAACTGAAAAAATTAATTTATTCCATAAATTTGGCAGTGGGGAATACTCGCACTATGCCAGGTATGGGAACACAAAATTAGGACATGGCCTCTGTCTTGAAGGAGCTCAAAGTCTAGTATGAGGACTGGGTAGAATGTCTATAGAGAGGGAGAGGGAGAGCTTGACTCTTAAGTGAATGATTATAATACAATCTCATTTATGTTTTACCAGAGGTATGTAAAAAGCATAAAATCAAATAGAAATGGAAACAGTTCATTCTTCCCAGGAACTCAGAGCAGGCTTCATGGAGGAGGTGATATCTGAGTCTATCTCTAAAGGATGGGTAGGAATTTTTAGAGAACAGTGACATGGAAAGGGAGACAGCAAGAAGGAAGGGAAAGGGGTTCCTCCCCTGGATTCTGATATCCTGAGTCCAGATCTAGACAGAAGTCTAGGATGGGGGCTGGAGATCAAAGGCAGACAGAAGTTCTTCCTCTCCTTTATCTATAGAATGATTTGAGGTCACTGTTTTGTTTTGTTTTTAAGACAGGGTATCACTCCGTGGCCCAGGGTAGAGTGCAGTGGTGCAATCACAACTCACTGCAGCCTTGACCTCTTGGGCTCAAGTGATCCTCCCACCCCAGCCTCCCAAGTAGCTGAGATTACAGGCATGCACCACCATGCCCGACTAATTTTCTGTATTGTTTATAGAGATGGGGTTTTACCACCTTGCCCAGTCTGGTCTTAAACTCCTGGGCTCAAGCAATCTTCCCTCCTCAGCCTGCCAAAAGTGCTGGGATTATAGGTGTGAGCCACAGTGCCTGGCCTGAAGTCACTATTAACATTTCCTAAAAGGCTGTTAATTCTGGGTACATCCTTTACAGTCAGAGAGAAGGATAATGTTGAGTCCTAAGCCAACACCTTTTAGGCAGGCAAATTCTGCAGTGTCATTCATCAGGAAGGCTGGGAGTTTGCTAACAAATGAAAGCCAACCACCCTCCCTTTACACCTGAGATAGGCTTCAATTAAAAGGAGAGCTAAGTTAGCTACGGAGAGGAAGGATTTACAGCCAATGCAGTTTATCAAACACTGGAACAACTACCAAGGGAGGGAGACTGTAGAGTCAGCGTCTCACTCAAAGCCTTTAAATGAGAGACAGCTTCTTATCTCAGAGATAGTTTGGCTAGGTTTGCTTCAAGGGCAGGAAAATGGAAGAGATTCCCAAGGATTGTGTGATCCTGATGGATTCTGTGATCCTGATCCTAAACAGGTTGGGATGTGGCCTGAGCCCTGTGCTTTCTGCCCTGAGGACTCACGATTCCCCAGCCCAGGGCCCACCTCTCCTGGCCCCAGGCCCCACCTCTCCTGGCTCCAGGCCCTTGGACGAGATGCATGGGGAGGAGCCTCTCCCACACCAGGACAAGGCAAGGCCAGCCTCGCTGGGAGGTGGCCCTGTGGGCTTGACTGCCCTTGTGATTTGGCTGAAGCTTGAGACACACTTATGCTGGAGAGAAGGATGAAAGCAGCCCCTCTGACCCTGGGCAGCATGCAGGGAGGCCCCTGACCCTTGGAACATCTTTGGGGTGTGGTTTCCCCTCTCCACTCTGTGGCTGCTGCCGGGAGTGGGCCTTGCTGGAGTTTGTTTCCCTTGGATGAGCCTTGTGAGGTGGGTTGTCCTTGTGGGAGGGGTTTGGATTCTCATCACTGACAAGAACAGACATGACAGAACTTTCCTTTAAAGAGGGTGGGGGGAATTTTGGAGGAAGAGATACTCTGCCCAGTCACGTTCATTTATACACTCAGTCTGGAGCTCTCCTCTGCTCACACTCACACCAGCTGACCTGCAGGCCAGCGGGTGGGCACACAGGACTTCCCAGGCCCCTGCTGGAGGGTCACACCCTCATACCCCACAGCAAGGAAAGCAAACTAAAACCTGCTGACCTCCAGGCTCGCGGCAAGTGCTCTTAGCACCCTATCTCCTTTAATTCTCACTCTAGATCAGTGAGGTAGGCGATACAATCCTCATTTCACAAGTAAGGAAACTGCCTCCCAGGCAGCCCCACCTTTTTCAGAGAGAGATTTGAGAGATTAAATAACCTGATGAAGGTCACACAATTGGCTGACTGGCTAAGCCAGGATTTGAACCCACATCTCTTTGAGTCCAGAGCCCATTTTTCCCAGGAGGCCTTGATGCTCCCTGTGTCTACACACTATTCCTGGGGAGAGGCCTGGGAGACAGAGATTGAGTATGACCTCACCATGACTAACTGGGAGAAAATGGGAGGTAGAGGGAGTGGGGAGGGGAAGAAAGAATGGTTGTGTAGGAGCAGCCTCTGCATCTGACACAGACACGGGGTTACAGACACGGGGAACAGAGGAAGAGCCACTGCCCTGGGTGAAGCGCCTGTTGCAAGGCCCCAGGCCAGTTGGTGCAGCCAGATTCTGGGTAAACTGCAGTCCTGAAGTTGCAGGAGCAAGGAACGTTGACTCACCGGGAAGTTTCCACACTAAGCCTGTTCACTTCCTGGTCCCAGGAAGGCAGCCTGAGTCTGTCTGGGGGATAAGTGTGGGATGATCAAGGGCCCCAGAGCAAGGCTAGTCCTCTATCCCCAGGACAGATGAGACAGACTTGAGAGGCAGCAGGCTAAGCCCCCGGATAGGGACTCGGGACTCAGAAGTTCTGGGTTCCAGTGCTGTCTGTCCCTCACTAGTTTCTGCCTTATACAAACTTCTTCTTCCTGGGGTTCTGTTTCCTGATGAATAAAGTGGAGAAGCTTGGCTGAGATGCTGTCTAAGGCCCTGCACAGTCCGTATGTTGTGGCGTCATTACTTGTCTCTTGCCATATTTTGGCTGGTTAGTTGGACTCTGACTTCCACTCTACTTTCATTTTATTTTTTTATTTTTCCATTGGAGAGAAATGAGGAAGAACATCACCTTTCAGCTGTACAGGGTGAAGGGAAATACGTCACATGGAATTTTTCCAGCCTTTACGATCATGTTTGAGCCAGCGAAAAGAATCATTCGAAATCTAGAGGCTGAAACAGAGGGACCCAGTAGGCTGGATCTGGGGCCATCCATTCAAGCTTTGAATATGCAGCCATTCTGAAGTGCTGGATAGAGGGATGTTCACTGTAACAAGATAAATTGCAACGATGCATAGCGAATTCTGTGAGAGACATGAGAATGCTAAGCTCCGGGATACTGCCTAAGGATATTACAGAGGAGATGGTGTCTGAAGTGGGCGTGGGGAAGACTAGAGCTTTGACTAGCAGAGAGGGCTGGCAAGAATATTCCAGGCCTAGGAGATAGTCAGTTGTCTCCCTTTGTGGGTTAGGCCAGGCTATGAAGATGTCGAATGCCTAGCAGAAAAGCCTGGGGATTGTTCTACGGGCAGGAGACACTAGGTGTTCTCCAGCATGACTAGTTTCATTTACTGGAAGAGCATTGGAGGGGAGTGTGGGTGAGAAGGCAAGGGAGGATGAGTGATGAACTGATGCAAGGAGGCCCAGTGGAATGCTGCTGTAGCCAGAAACGCGAAGGATGGAGACACAGCAAGAAAGTGATGCGCACAGGCCAGGCGCGGTGGCTCACATCTGTAATCCCAGCACTCAGGGAGGCCTAGGCGGGCAGATCACCTGAGGTCAGGAGTTTAAGACCAGCCTGGCCAATATGGTGAAACTCCGAATCTACTAAAAAATACAAAAATTAGCTGGGCGTGGTGGTGGAGGCCTGTAATTCCAGCTACTTGGGAGGTTGGGGCAGGGAGAATTGCTTGAACCCAGGAGGTGGAGGTTGCAGTGAGCCGAGATCATGCCACGCACTACAGCCTGGGCAACAGACTGAGACTCTGTTTCAAAAAAGAAGGAAAGTTATGCACACAAACCCAGAGTCTGGCTGCCTGGGTGTGAATCCTGGCTCTAGCACTACCTGACCATGTGACCTTGAACAAGTTCTCCAATCTCCATGTGCCTCAATCTCCTCATCTGTAAAGTGGGGAGAATAATGATATCTGTCTCACAGGGTTGTTGTGAGGGTCAAGTGATGTGTGTGCACCTCTTAGACAAGTATCTTGAACACATACACTGTATATTTGGTACTATTATTACTATTTCAGTAGGCACAGAGAGACTCAGCTGTAAGAGATAATTCTGAGATAAGATCAGGAAGATTTTGGCAACAGATTGGACATAGACAGCAAAGAAGAGGGAGGAGTCAAACATGGCTGAGAATTCTAGTTTGAGATGCTGAACATTGGTGGGACCACAACCCACCATCAAGAAGACAGGAGGTAGAGCAAACTTGTCCAGATGATGGGAGGAGAAGGAAGGGCAGAGAGTGAGCTCTGGGTAGGTGCTCATTTCTCTCGCATGGTGAGAAATTTGGATCTGGAGCCCAGGAGACAGGCAGGACTGAAGACGCGTACTGGGGAGTTGCCACTGAATTATATCACATGAAGCGATGAGAGGGAATGGGGTTTCCTGGGGAGGATGTGCAGAGTAGGAAGAGGACCAAGGACAGACCTGGAGAAGGGCACTTAAGCAGACTGAGAAGTGGATATCTATAGATGAAACTAGGAAGGAAGGTCAAAGGGACGGGAGGGGATCCATGCTCACAAAGCAGAGATGTTCAGGAAGGTGGGGAGAGCCAACGGCATCAGAGCATGTGGAGCCATACAGTAGAGTCTGAAGCCTAAAAGCTGGCTGGGGACTTGCCAGTAAGGCAAATGGGGATGGCTTCAGCGTGCTGTCTGTCTGGTCCACAGTGCACGTGGATGTCAAGGTTGCTGCAGCTGAGGGGTGGGTAGGAGTTAAGGCAATGATGGAGACTTGGATTGTAGAATTCCCGTTCGAGGAACAGGGTGATGAAGAGATGAAGATGTTGACTTAAGATGGAGGCAGTGTGAAGTGAAGGCTTTTGTGGAGAAGGGGGCTGGAGTGAGTATAGCCTGAGAAAGCTAGGAGATGCAGTGCAAGAGAAAGGAAAGAGGGGCGTGGTGGTGGCAGTGGGAGGACCCCAGACAGTTTGGCCTAGAGCAGGAAGAGGGCCCTTCTGGGAGGAAAGGAGGTCTGAGTGCCCTGGAAGTGCGTTCAGGAGCCCCGGGCACAGCTGTCCTCGCCTGGAGTCCCTCCATTCTGTTTCCTGCTCTTTGGGCCAACAGCTAACTTCAGAAGAACACTGGGAGTTAAAATGGGATTAAAGGAGCTTGGGGGTTCCAAAATGACAAGTGCCTACCTGGGTGGCCTGACACCTGCTCTGTTCCGGTAACTTCTGGAACCTCATCATCCAGGGCCGTGGGTTTCCACCAGGCAGATCCGGACAGTGTTCTGTGTATGCTGTTGAGCATTGTGTTGCTTGAAGACCTCCCAAAAGTCCTGTGAGGCCAGAAGAGATTCTGAAGCAAGTAGGCAGCTGTCCTTGTCCTCACCTTTCCTGCCCCATGAGCTGGGCATCAGCGGCCTGGGGTTTCCTCTCAGCCCGTGCTTGGCAGCATTCTAAGCTCACCTGTACCAATACATGGCTCTCCCATGCCTGTTTCTGGACACCTGTGCCAGCTGGTCCTGAGGCATTGCCCTGGTGTGCCCCAGTGTAGCGTTTAGTTTTAAACCAACTGGGATTTTCCATCGTTGTTTTCTTGAATGTGACAGAGCAACTACCATGGTTCTCTCGCTGCTCCTAGTACAAATTGACTTGTAATTAATTGGTTCGATGGGACATTTTCTCTAAAATCAACAAGATTCAGGTAAGGAAAAGTCTTTGAGGACCCAGCATGTTGGAGAGGCCTCTCCAGGGAGGCCAGTGAGGGAGATGCAGGGGCAGCAGTGCCAGGTCCTAGAGCTGGCCATGGAGGGTCTGCAGTGATGGCAGAGTAAGCCTCGGGCCCCAGGAGCAGCCTCAGGACAGCAGGCACCAAAGCCACTGAGCCTGAGAGAACAAGGGAGGGAATGAATAGACCATGTTGGATTGTTCAGTTCCACCAACCTGCACTTAGCTGACTATTGGGAAGATGGAGAAGAGTACACCACGGTCCCTGCCCACAGGAGCTCCCAGCCCAGTGGGGAAGATGTAGCATCTGCCATAGAGGAGAGGGAAGCCACGGCGCTACACTCATGTTGGTGGGGCTGGTTCAGAGGGCCATGCCAGGAGAATAGAGCCTCCAGGTAGTGGCTGCAGTATGCAGGAGGGAGGCTCCGAGACCTCCCTGGGAGGATGAGAACTGAGGACTGGAAGACGCTTGTTCTCCTGAGGATCGCTTGCTTCTGCTCCAGCATCCAGCTTCCAGTCCTGTACTTCCTAGTGGACCCAGGATTCGGGGGTGGTGGGGTAGGGCAGGGTGGGGCAGGCTAAGAAAGAGAAGAGGATCAGGAGCCAACAAACCACATTTTGCTCAACCATAAGCAGTACAGCTGGGTTTTCAGGGTCAGTTTATAATACCTTCTCCCTCACTTCCAAAATATCAAAGCAGAAATGTAGATGCAGGAGCCTGACAGATGGAGCTGTGTTGGAGATATGGTTTTGATGTTTGGCCACACGGGCTTTCTAAGACCTCACTGCAGAATTAAACACAGCCACCAGGCACAGATAGAACTGGTGGAACACACATCTAAAAGGACATTCCTGACTGGGTACAGTGGCTTACGCCTGTAATCCCAGCACTTTGGGAGGCCCAGGCAGGTGTTTCACCTGAGGCCATGAGTTTGAGACCAGCTTGGCCAACATGGTGAAACCCCTTCTCTACTAAAAATACAAAAAAAATTAGCTGGGCATGGTGGCGCATACTCAGAAGGCTGAGGCAGGAGAATCACTTGAACCCAGGAAGCAAGGTTGCAGTAAGCCAAGATCATGTCACTGCACTCTAGCCTGGGCAACAGAGATGAACTCCATCTCAAAAAAAAAAAAAGAAAAAAAAAAATTTAAAAAGCACCCTCCTAGTCAACAGGCAGATTTGAACAGAAGGCCCAGATGGGGCCAAGCCACAACCTCCACCTCCTTCTAAACCTGATGTTCTCAGTTTTATCAGACCCAGTGTCTCTTGTAATGAGGCTCCTGTAATACCCGTTTAGTATCCTAGAGTGAAATTTATAGAAAACATAGACCAGGCATGGTGGCTCATGCCTATAATCCTAGCACTTTGGGAGGCTGAGGCAGGTGGGTCACCTAAGGTCGGGAGTTTGAGACCAGCCTGGCCAACATGGTAAAACCCCATCTCTACTAAAAATACAAAAAAATTAGCCAGGCACGGCGGCTCATGCCTGTAGTCCCAGCTACTCAGGAGGCTGAGGCACAAAAATTGCTTGAATCCAAGAGACGGAGGTTGCAGTGAGCTGAGATCACGCCACTGCACTCTAGCCTGGGCGACAGTGAGACTCCGTCTCAAAAAAAAAATGTGTATACACACACACATATATATATGTATCAGTAATATGGTCTAATTTGAATAAAAAGGAAACAGCAAAGTAGTAATAAAACAATGTATATTTCAGCAAATATATCCTTAGACACACTCCCCTAAGAGGTTTAATGAGGCAGTGGGATGCTCATGCCTCTATGAATGTGACAGACACAAATACAGGCTGATACTGGAATGCTATCCTGGCTGCTCAAAAGCCACGGGCTTTCAAAATGTTCAACAACTCTTGGTAAAGCTCCAACCAAATCTAATATTTCCTCTATTAACACAGAAAATGGCATCCCTGGGTAAAATGCGTATTAAGGGTGTGCAAAAGATACTTTGTGTTTATATAAAAAAATAGACTTGGGTTTTGGACTTATTTGATTAGAGCAGGCTATTCACTGACACAGATGTCCAGTGGGGCACTTGAAAGTCATGTAAAAAGCTGTATGGGATACAAATAAGTGTTTGTTTGATACTGTCTTCTGCAGTGCAAGATGTCTAGAATACCTGCCTTCTGCCCAATGAATGCAAGCCAAGCCTCCTAATTATTAAGACAGTCAGAGAAACCAGATTTCAGAAAACATCTCCCGCAGTAGCTGTCATCCCCAGTGAGAACAACTGACCTTGACCCACCAAGGGCATAAGTCGTTTCTCTTACCGGGAGACAGACAGCCAGGTATGACTAGACCTTCCACATAGAAATACAAGGCAGTGGAAAGTGGAGGCCTTCCCTGCAGCAGGAAAAGGTAACCCCAGAAAGAACGCACACAGCCTCTGCCCTCAGAGAACTTACTTGCTGTCTATGCAATGAGGGAGATGGGTCTGAAAAATTCCTAAAAATGTCAGAGCAAGGGGTGTGTAAACCAGCACCACCCCCACGGGGAATGAGCTGGGCTGATTGAGTGATTAGGTGGGTGTGGAGCAGAATTTTCAGGCAAGAGATAATTGGCAAGATTAAATAACTCCAGGACATCACACACCGGGGCCTGTTGGGGGTTGGGGGCTACGGGAGGGATAGCATTAGGAGAAATACCTAATGTAGATGACGGGCTAATGGGTGCAGCAAACCACCATGGCACATGTATACCACCTATGTATCAAACCTGCACCTTCTGTACATGTTTCCCAGGTCTTAAAGTATAGTAATAATAATAATAATAACTCCCTTCTCCAAAGCGATGTCCCCATTGTAGTCAAGATAATGTAATAATCAAGTATTTCTTGAACTCTGTGTGCCAGGCACTGAGCATAAAAGGGTTTATATACATTCTTTTGTTTAATATTTATAGCAACCCTGTGAAGTAGTGGGTATCATTCCTATTCCATAGTTGGGGAAACTGAGGCACTGGGTGGTTAAGGAATTTTCCCGTCATAACACTGTTCACAGAGAAGTCTGTATTTAAAGCCGGCTTGCCAGGCTCCCGGCTCTGTGGTTCTCCTCATCCCACTGCCTGCTTGTCTCAGGAGGCCGAGTGATGTGGTAGTTGGGTTACGTTGCCCGTATTGGTCAACTCCTCTGTGCCTCTGATTCCTCATGTGAAGATGAGAACAGTAAGAGTATCTATTTCCTAGGGATGGCGTAAGAATTAATAGTAAGATCTATAAAGTACTTAGAATAATTTCTGGCATATAATATACCACCAATAAACATTAGCTCTTATTATTTTCTGATGAATGAGAGCCCATCATTTTCTCTCCCACCCTTCTCCCTGTGTGGTTACTTAGCTGGGCTTGCACCAGGTTAGAGCTGCAGATGCTACTAGAAAGGTAAGTTTTTTCTGGGATCCATCATCTCCCAGTCTCAGCCTCGCTGCCCTCCGCAAGCGTGGGCGGGAAGCAGTTGGTAAACGTGTTTGTTTTTGGAGAGGTGGGAATTTGTCCTCTTTTGCCAGCCTTGCTGAGTGCTTTGGCCTGAGGCTCAGGTGTCAGCTGTTTCCTGTTTGTAGCCTGGGCAGCAGCCCCAGTACTGGCTGGACCAAGCTCTGTGGCGAGCCGGTTAGTGAACAGCACAGAGGAACAGGAACGGCTGTCTGGGTACTCCAGAAGCCTATGCCTAGTACTTGCTGGTTTACCAGACAGCCCCAAACACCACCAAAAAGCCCACTGTGGCATGGGGTTTGGGCCTAGCTGGTTCCAGCTCCACCAGTGGCATGAGCTGTGCCTGCATTCTGGATGGGTAGCAGAGATGGAATGCTCCTCTTGGCTCAGGTGTGGGGTGCAGAACAGTGAGAACAAAGGAGGGAGAAGGCCGAGGAAAGGGAAGCTGGATTTAGCCCCAAACAATAACAGGGAAAGTTAATACCATTTATTGAGCCTTTAGTTTATAACAGGAACTGGGCTGATTGCCTTACATGCAGTATCTCATTTAAACCTTATAGACACCCAGAGCAGTAGATTTTATATTTCCATTTTAAAGATGAAGAAACTGAGGCTAGGAGAGGTCAAGCAACTTGCTTAGAGCCAGGATTCAAACCAAAGTTGATGTGCTGCGCCAGGCAATTTACATAGGTGATATCTCATTTGAGATTACCTAATCAATCCTTACAACAGCCTGGTGAGGTAAGCATTATTCTTCCCATTATGCAGCTGGGGAAACTATAGCTCAGAGAGGTTAAGTAACTTGCTCAAGGTGGAGCTCAGATTTAAGAGGCCTGTCTGACTTTCTATCATACCCGACTGCTTTTGAGAGAAAGGGGACAGAGACAGAGAGAGAGAGAGAGAAACTCCTGCAAATGAAACATGACCTTATGTTACCCAGAGCTGCTCACTTGACATGTGTCCAGTACTTTTCCATGTTTCCAAAGCCCTGTCACTCATACCGACTCCCGCAGACTTCTCCTGGCTGGGGCTTGCCAGCTGGGATGGTAGAGATAGTATCTGCAGGCTCAGGGAGGGTTGCCAGGTAAAGGGTGGGGTGAAGAAGGGTTCCCACCCAAAGAGGGTTCCCTGGCCCTTCAAGAAGCCGCCTCCCTGGGCCTGTGCGTGAGAAGGGTCCAGGGAGGAGGCAATGTTTGCCTGTGTGTGCCTGCAGGGAGGGGGCGGGCCCTGGTTTTCTCTTTGCCCCCAAGTCAGAGAGGGCTGTGCCTGCAGCTCTGGTAACCAACCAGAGAGTCACTGCCTTGGCTAAAAATAAGCTTTTTCCACCTCAAACTTCCTTCCCCCTAGTCTGGCCCTCCAGTGACTTTGGAGGCCGCCCTGGGGCTCAGGTGCTGTTTCTGTGTACCTGTACGATTCCCACCCGATACCAGGTCACATCTAGCTTTATGTCCCTCTCTGCTTGACAATTTCCAGAGGCCTTCTCTAAGCCAATAGGTTTTTTCCGCTCGTAAGAACTGTGTGAAGTGGGTGTTACTACTCTTATTTAACAAAGAAGAGAACTGAGGCTCAGGATGGCTGAGTGGCCTGCAACTCAGTAGCGGAGCTGGGACTTGCTCTGTTCCCTTTACCCGGAGACTGCTGGATCACAGGGGCTCTGCTCCATGCAGGTCTGTTGCCTCCAAATCCAGCTTGTCCCACTAATCACCACTGCCTTCATGGCCCCCATACCCTCCTGGACCTCTGATGCTTGTGTTCAGATCAAGTGTTGAGACTTCCCCCCCTCTTCCACCAAAGCCCTCTTGGCTCCCAGCTGCTGAAGATCCTGAGTTTACATCCTGTTGTGCTTTCCTTTCTTGGCAGCCCCTCCCTCCCCTGCGCTGGCATCTACTAATATTTCCTCCCATACACTTTGTCAGCATAGACTGCTGTGGGCTGTCCCTGGTTCCAGTCCTATAGCGGACAGTGTGGTGGCAGATTGAGCTCCGGCATTGCACAGACCTGGCTTTGAACCTTGGCTCCACCAACAGAATCTGTGTAACCTGGTGAATTATATGCTCCATGCCTCAGTTTCCCCCTCTGTTCAATGAGAGGAAAAATAGAATCAACCTGATAATGCTGTTAGGAGGAGGATTCAATGAGATCTTGAGTGTAAAGTGTCTTGGACATAATAGACACTCAATAAATGTGAGTTGTTATTGTTCCTATTGTAACAATTTTGTAGCAATATTGGTTCCAGTTGTCCCTTGTCATATCCACGTGGCTCTAGCTCTCCCCTTCTTCTTAGCTTTGCCCTTGGGAGGCTCCAAAGACCTCTGGTTCCTCCGTTTCTAGATGGCAGCGCTGCTCAGATTCCCCCAACTGCTGGCCTTCTTCTGAGTGTTCTTGCCTGTGGCCTTGGGCTTGACTCAGCCACTGCTAGAGCAGTCATAAGAAAGTCATGCAAGACTCAGCCCGGGCCAGGCAAACACAGGCATGCCTTACTGTACCTAGCAGGGTGCTTTTTGAAGTGTTGTATACAAATCAGGTTTTGTAAATGAAATATCGTTTTCCTTCACCAGAGAACCTGTATTTAAAGAAATAGTGCAGTGGCTCACGCCTGTAATCCCAGCACTTTGGGAGGCTGAGGCAGGTGGATCAAGGCTAGGAGTTCAAGACCAGGCTGGCCAACATGGCGAAACCCTGTCTCTGCTAAAAATACGAAAATTAGCCAGGCACGGTGGCGTGCGCCTGTAATCCCAGCTATTCTGGAGGCTAAGTCATGAGAATCACTTGAACCCAAGAGGCAGAGGTTGCATTGAGCCAAGATCACATCACTGCACTCTAGCCTGGGTGACAGATTCTGTCTCAAAAA
>NW_016107343.1:8026123-8030530 GCF_001604975.1 Cebus imitator
AAAAAAAAAAAAAAAAAAAAAAAAAGAGACTGAATCTTTTCAGAGAACAAAGAATGAATTTGTTCAGTTAGAGCCAAATATCATCTATGGGCTTTGCTTAAAGCAAAATCAAGCCCATGGATGATATTCTATATTATATATTCTATATCATAGATGACATTCTATATTCTATATTAGGAGTTTTATGTTTCTTTTTTCCCCCTTGATGACATCTCACAGTGTGTGATTCTAACAAGACATTTTTAAAAACTCAACCTAGGCCATCATTGTGGATGGTTTCATCTGAGGGCTTGGAAGTGGGTTTTGCAGGCCACTTATGCAGCTGGTAAACTAGCTTAGAAAGATTTGGATAGCCAGTCACTGGGAGTAAAGGCGGGTTCCTGCAGAGGCCAGTGGTGGAGCTGTGCTCCTAGCTCTGGACTGGGACTTTTGCAAGTGTGGCTGAGAAGAGTGATCAAGCTGAACTTGGACTCTAAGGCGAGAGCTGCCAAGCCAGAGAAGGCTAACCACTCTGCCTTGGAAAGGGAAGCAGTGAAGCTACCTGAAGGCAAGGAGTCCCTCCCTAGGTGTCCAACATGAACCAGAACCAACTTTCTTTTGGAGGATTTGGTGCCTTCCATAAGGTCGGCCTGTCAGCGCAGGAAGAGGGCAGCTTTCTAGCTAGTAGGGCACTCCCCGGACTCGACAGAGGCTGCCCTTGCCCACGTGGCCCAGGAGGGACAGGTGCTTTTCTGGCATAAAACAAGGTAGGGAGCAGCAGTGTCTGAGATTTGTGACTTTTTCGAGGATGCAGCAACCCCTCAGTGACCCAGTGGGCTGCCCCATCCTGCTCAGGCAGGCCTCCGAGGTTGTGGGGAGTCCAAGTGCATAAGAGGCCTCTAGTTCCCCTCCTTCCCTGGGTCCTAAGGACTTCCAAGTACCACCTGGAAGCAATAAGAATCCTGCCTGGAATGACAGAGGCTCCCAAAAGCAAAGAGGAGCAGAGAAGTACGTGTCTTGATTCTGGTTTGCATGAGCCCTGACCCTAGCCTGCCCACGCCCCCTCCCTTCTCCCTACTTCCCATCTCTCTCTCAGGTTCCTGTTCATCTTTCCAAACTCAGCTCAAATGCCTCATTCTCCAACTGGCCCTCCACCACCACTACCTCCACCTGTGTGCCTTAATGGGCTTCGTGTGTGTGTGTGTGTGTGTGTGTGTGTGCACGCATGCACCTGTGTGCACATGCCTCCCCACCCGGCGGTGAAATATTTGGGAAATATTGTAGAACAGTGCCTGGCACTGTTTAGTTCTGGTGCACTCAGTAAGTGTGTACTAAATAAATGCGTGGAGGCGAGTGGATCACTTGAGGTCAGGAGTTTGAGACCAGCCTGGCCAACATGGTGAAACCCCATCTCTACTAAAAGTACAAAAAATTAGTGGGGCATGGTGGCACACACCTATAATCTCAGCTACTTGGGAGGCTAAGGCAGGAGAACCACTTGAACCTGGGAGGCAGAGATTGCAGTGAGCTGAGATCTCACCGCTGCGCTCCAGCCTGGGTGACAAGACCAAGACTCCATCTCAAAAATAAATTAATTAATTAAATAAGTAAGTAAATAAATGTACGGTTGGATTATTGGGCTGAACCTCTCCACCTGCCTATCACCCTGCTTCCTGGGGGCCGCGAATGCCCATCTCCTCTGCTCTTCCGGCTGCTTTGCTCCCTGTTGCAGCCAGTAATCCACAAAACCTGCCCCCTTTTCCCAGGAAGGTGAATTTGTTGGCTTTATGCAAATAGAGTGTGGAGTGGGCTCCATCCAGTCAGCTCCGGTAAATATTGCCCAACTCCACCACTTGCCGGCTGAGCCCGGGAGCTGTTTACAGAGGCATCTCAGTGTTGGCTCGGTGGTTGTTGGGTGCTAGGACCTAGCCTCTAGGGACCCAGAGTGTGTGCAGGACTCTGACCAACCCAGTTTGAGGTTGGTAATTAGGTCAGCTAACTATCCCAAGCCAGAACAGGGCTCTTAATACTGCTTGGGAAGTAACAGGGCCATCCATTCTGGGGCTGCCCTCTCCTGGTCATTTGAATGGAAACAGTGTGGCTGGGGACATCCAGTGGCACTTGGCATCACTGTGACATTATTTTTCACAAACTGTGGAGATGAATTTCGGTTAAGCCTCTAGCCCTGGGGTGAGTCTGAGACTCACAGACTCTTGGGGCTGATGGGTCCTTGAGGCCGTCCGTCCCCTGTTGTCAGCAGTGTCCTGCAGAACCCCGCTACTCTGGCACAAGGCTGCCTTCCTCCCTTTAACCCTGTGTGTTGACACGTTGGTTTATTCATAATATAACGTCTTATGACTCAGTTTTCACCCTCTGCAGTGAAATTTAAAAAGGAGAAAAGGAGTGCCGTTGTATAGAACTAAATATATTCCATTTTTATCATTCAAGATTTTGCATTTTTGGTGTTAAAATATTTAGTGCATGTAATGAAATGAAGGTCAGAGTGATGGTGTTCGTTACTTTAACATTCTTGTTTAGCAAAATGAAACAACTGTATCTGACTCTCAAAAAAATGTTTACTAATTATGAGCCTCAAAAGTCTAAGACACAGTGATTCCAGCACGGCCTATGCCTTGTATACAAATTCTGGCGACTCCCCTAAAAGATGGCCCGTGGTCCTGTGTCTCTGCCAAAACTCATCCTGGGTTTTCAGACTTGCTACTAGCTTGCTCCAGGGCTGAGCAGGTTGAAATTGTAGGCGCCATCATCTCTCTTGGTCACTCTGCCCGCCTCTGTCTCAGGGCCTGTCTCTGTCCTGATCACAGGGCATCCCTTCAATATTTGAGAAGAGTCATCATCCTGAAATCATCCCTTTTCTGTGTAAATATCCCAGATCTGTAAACAGCTCCATAGTCATGCTGCCGATTGTCTTCCTTAAAGCAGTTATATACTTAATACACGCACACTTTATTATTATAAAACATTTCATAACAGAGATAAAAAGGAACATTTTTTTTTAATACCTGTTCACTCTGAGTCCTCTTCCAGAGGTAACTCCTTTTATCAGGGTAGTGTATGTATGTCTAGAGGACTTTTTCTCTGGATATATATTACAAATGGAAATGTATACATTTTTGTGGAGTCTAAAAAATGCCTGCAAACATATGTATAAAGTATACTGCATGTATTCTTTAGTGACTTTCTTTTAAAAATTTAAAATAATATTTATAGATTGTTTCATGGTAGTACAAGAGTTACATGATTTTTGTTAATGACCACATAATATTCTATCGTTTTAGAGTTTTTCTGGTTTTTTTTTCTTGCTCTGCCATCCAGAGTGCAGCTATTTCAGCTCACTGCAACCTCCACCCCGAGGGTTCAAGCAATTCTCTTGTCTCGGCCTCCCCAGTGGCTGGTATTACAGGCACCCACCACCATGCCCAGCTAATTTTTATATATTTTTTTAATAGAGATGGGGCTTTGCCATGTTGGCCAGGCTAATGTTGAACTCCTGATCTCAAGTGATCCACCTGCCTTGGCCTCCCAAAGGGCTGGGATTTCAGGCGTGAGCCACCGCACCTGGCTTGTTCTATTAACATAATCTTACTTTTCCCAATCCCCAGTCCATGGATATGAGGATGCTTCTGATACTTTATTTTACAATGCTGCGATGAGCTCCTTGAACTCGTTTGTGCCTTGTTGCCTTTACATGCATGTGCTTTGGTCTACCAATCACTCCCTTTAAGTATGCGATCCGCAAATGTACGGCATAATGCTCAATGCTCAGATGAGATCCAGGCAGGCCAGAGCATGGTGCAACCATTTGTTCATCCAGCCATCCATTTACCCATTCGACACATTTTTATTGAGCAGGTACTGTGCCTTTCTCTTGCCCTGATTTCTACTTGCGCCAGCTGCATATAAGGCAGTAATGAGGCCTGCCCTCATGGGACGATGCAGTCTAGTACGGGAAACTCCCTCCATTCGGATGCTCTGCTTCTGTTAGTACCACCCATCCTATGGGATTTTTAAAAGATAACTGTGTCACACTGTCAGCTTACATGTTCTTTGAGTCAGTTAATGTGTCTCAAGTCTTTTTTCATATAAATTGTTGTCTCAACTTGTGCAGTTAATTTTCATATTTCTAAGTAAAGGATTTTTATATTTCTTCCTATGTTTTATCTTATGAATTGCTTCCCTTCCTGCCATATGTTTGAGCTTTTGTTTTTTGTTTTCTTTTGTTTTGATCTTGATGTCCGTGCAGAGTATTAGCTGGTCCTGCTCCTCATGCAGAGATGTAATAAATATACATGCTGGCCGGGCGCGGTGGCTCAAGCCTGTAATCCCAGCACTTTGGGAGGCCGAGGCGGGTGGATCACAAGGTCAAGAGATCGAGACCATCCTGGTCAACATGGTGAAACCCCGTCT
>NW_016107343.1:8030785-8034972 GCF_001604975.1 Cebus imitator
TCAGGAGGCTGAGGCAGGAGAATTGCCTGAACCCAGGAGGCGGAGGTTGCGGTGAGCCGAGATCGCGCCATTGCACTCCAGCCTGGGTAACAAGAGCGAAACTCGGTCTCAAAAAAAATATATATATATATACATGCTACGTCTCCATCCACGTTACCAATAAGATTCCTGGCCACACTGGACCACAAACGGGGTCCTGTGGCATGCCACTGGAGATGTCCCTCCTAGATGACACTGACCCATCGTTAATCAACCCTATCTCATCCCATATGACCTCATCTTGACCTCCAGGACAGTACATAAATACATATATAAAGATTTCAATGATGGTATCTGTCTGATCCCCCATTCTAAAAACTGATATGAAAGGAAACCAGCCTAGTTTGGCTGGACCTTTTTAGTCACATGATACAGTGGAAAGAGGGTTGGTTTGGGGGATTTGGTCAGAGCTAGAGTCAAGCTCTGTCACTTCTTAGCTATATGGCCTTTGGGAAGTCATTTGACTTCACTGAGACTCACTTTCCTATATTCGAGGACTGTCTAACATATTTATGCATGAGTACCACATATGTTTAATAAGCACTTACTAAGTGGTGGACATTATGCATTGTGCTGGGCAAGCCATAGTAAGTAAGATAGATCTCCCAGGTAATAAGTGTGCAAAACTCATGTCTTCAATAATTTTAGTGACAGACATAAGGAAAGCCCTCCCTGGAATAGGTTTTCTGGACATTCAGCCCTAACCCTTGAGACATGGGAATGTATCAGAGATTATTTCCCTTTTATGCAGAGGGAAACTGAGATACACTCATGGAGTCCTTTAGCTCAAGTCCACTCAGCCTTTCTGTAACAAATTTGGTAGCTGCTCCATAGCCTTAGGGAATTTATCTTAAATTGTCAATTGAGTAGGTTCAGCCCACCCTTGTGCCTAGAGCCCTGTGCCAGGATAATAGGCGTAATAGGATAGGCACATAGTCAATACAAATTAAACCAAAGCCCAAGTCCAGTGTTAAAGAGAGCTTCATGGCAGTGCTGCATTCCCTCACTTATCCAGAGAGCCCGCAGCCTCCCCTAGTTAGACAGCTGACAGTAAGAAGGAAGTAAATGAGACCTCAAGCCAGGCCCTTTCTCTGAGGCTTAAACTGTTATTTATAGATTGTTGCTCTGAGCTTAATGATGATTTGGTTTTTCTGTCCCTTAGCAGATAAAAGTGCAAATTAAAACTGGGATACAGGATTGCTGAAAGCAAGCATACCAGTAGAAGCAGAGATAAACTTGATTGTGAGAAAAGAAGAAAAAAAAAAAAAAAAAAAAAAAATAGGGACAGTGGCATGTTCCTGTGGTTCCTGCTATTCAGGAGGCTGAGGTGGGAGGAAAAAAAAAACTGGGAAAAGCAAAGCTCAGAGCTGCAAAAAACAAACAAATAAAGAAAAACAAAAACAAACAAAAAAAAAAAAACAAGAAAAAAGGGCAGTCTGGGGCCTTATAGTGCTATGGGCCAACAGAAGTCAAACATTTCAGTATCCCTGAGGGCATGGTTGCTTTTAAAACGAGTTTGAAATTATGACTCTGAGTCATTGACTAAATTATCTTTCAGGTGTGCTTTAAGGCAGAATAGGGATGTATATGATACCTTTTAGCAAGATCTCTGTTCAAAAAGAAACCAATAAATATCTATCCAAAACTGAGATAAAAGGCTTTGGAGCTTCAAGGGATAGATTCCTGTGACTGAAAATCCACTTATTTAGGAAGGCTTCCAGAGAAAATCCTAGGCATTTGAAAGGCATGCTGAATACATGACTTGAGTTCAAGTCACAGCTCTTCTGCTAGCCAGCCATGTGCCTTGGACAAATCTCTTGCTATTTATGAATCCTGTTTTCCTTAAGCAGGAATAACATTACCTGCCTTTTCAATCTCATGAAAGTATTCTGAAAATCAACAGAAATGCATTTAAAAGTGCTTTGTAAACTGCAGAACAGCATGGAGATGTGCAAGTGAGGTCTGTGGGCCACACCCCAGCTGTTGCCTACTGTGAGACAGTGACACAAGATGTGGACAAAGAGATCAATTCGAGTTGTTGCTTTAAATAGCCGGGCGCGGTGGCTCAGGCCTGTAATCCCAGCATTTTGGGAGGCCGAGGTGAGTGGACCATGAGGTCAGGAGTTCGAGACCAGCCTGGCCAACATGGTGAAACCCCATCTCTACTAAAAATACAAAAATTAGCTGGGCACGGTGGCATGCGCCTGTAATCCCAGCTACTCAGGAGGCTGAGTCAGGAGAATCACTTGAACCCAGGAGGCAGAGGTTGCAGTGAGCTGAGATTGTACCACTGCACTCCAGCCTGGGCGACAGAGTGAGACTTGTCTCAAAAAAAAAAAATATATATATATATATATATATATATATATGTATTATATACATATGCATATTTTCATATATGTATATATATATGCTCATTTAGATAATGTACCTTTAAACCTTTCAAGACGCCCTTTTCACCAGGCAAAAGAAGCAGCTCTGCAACTAACTTTGACATCTTGTAAACTGTAACATTCTATATAGCTATGTGACATTTTGAATGCTTACTGACTTGCATCTTAATGTTTTCTAATCTAACATTAAGACATGCATACGAATGTTCATTGCAGCACTGTTTACAATAGCAAAGACCTGGAACCAACCCAAATGCCCATCGATGATAGACTGGACAGGGAAAATGTGGTACATATACACCATGGAATATTATGCAGCCATCAAAAATGATGAGTTCGTGTCCTTTGAAGGGACATGGATGAACCTGGAAGCCATCATTCTCAGCAAACTGACACAAGAGCAGAAAATCAAACACCGCATGTTCTCACTCATAGGCGGGTGTTGAACAATGAGAACACATGGACACAGGGAGGGGAGCACTACACACTGGGGTCTGTTGGGGGGAAATAGGGGAGGGACGGGGAGGTGGGGAGGTGGGAGAGATAGCATGGGGAGAAATGCCAGATTTAGGTGAAGGGAAGGAAGGCAGCAAATCACACTGCCATGTGTGTACCTATGCAACAATCTTGCATGTTCTTCACATGTACCCCAAAACCTAAAACGCAATAAAAAAATAAATAAAATCTCATGAAACAAACAAAAAAAAAAGAATTAGCTTTTAAAAATCAAACATTGCAGAAATATATGGCTTAGAAAGTGGATGCCTTCTAGAACCCCAAATGCTGTCCGTTGCATCTATGATTCACAGTTTGGCTTAGGGACCTTCAGATTTTTTTCTGTGCTAGTTCTTCTGATCCTGGAGGCAGTCAACAGACAATTCCTGAAATAAACAGTCCTTTGTTATAAAAGAGAAACCTTTAGGGGTGGAAATACATTCTATATCCTAAAACCTCTCCAGTCTCTGCTGTTTGGGCCTTAGGCTCATCCTCTTGAGCTCTTACTTAGGGGATTGCAATAAATAGCTTTTTGCCTGGCTACCCTGGCTATAGCTGTGCTCTCTTCAAGTCCGTATTCCACAGGGCTATTAGGATAATTGAACTAAAATTAAAACCTTACCGCAGTCGCTCCCCTTTAGTTCCGCCTTGCCTTGCCCAGAGACCCTTCTGCACTCTTTTGTATTCTGCCTTGAGCCCCTGCATCCTCACCCGCCTGTCCTGTCCCTCCCCGACAGCAGCAGTCCCGGATTGCTGGTAGTTCCTAAACAGGAAGAGGAAGTGCTGTTTCACCCTCTGCCACTTTGGACAGAGCCGCTTCCGCTTCCTGGGAGGCCTTTCTTTGCTTTTTCTGCCTGGTAAATTCTTTTTCATCCTTCAGGGTTGCTCAGAAGGACTTCTTTTCCGAGAGTCTTCCTCCTCTCATTCCCTTTTCTCCAGCTATCCTCCTCCCTGACACACTGAATGGCAGCCTTTCTCACCCTGAAATTGCTTCTGAATGTTAGAAGTACCACTCTGTAGGAGATGGCTCTGATTTGCCCAGCCTCCCAATTAACCTGGGGGCTTCCCATTCATCTTTGTGTCCCTAGTGCCTTTTCGTATATAATAGGTGCTTGGTAAATGTTGAACTAAGCTGAACTGGAAAGGGAACCATTATAGGGCAGGAAACTGTATTTCATGCATGCCACATAGAAGACCACCTTTTCCAGCTGCAGTTGGAACAGACCTCGGGCTGCCTCACTTGAGTTGGGGGTGCCACAG
>NW_016107343.1:8036442-8046433 GCF_001604975.1 Cebus imitator
AAAAAAAAAAAAAAAAAAAAAAGATTACTTCTCTAATTGAATTATCAAGAAGAATAAATGGTGGTGTATTTGAAAGTGTTTCTCATCTCTACCGTGCTTTAAAAAATATTTTTTTCTCTTTCTGGAGCCGATGCTCCTGTAACTAATCTGTGTAGTGCTTCATGATCATAAGTTGGTGCAGTACACGGTATGTGTGCACACGTGTGTGCATTCAGCAAAGACCAAATGCACTTCATTTTATTGGATTCATCTGGAACCCCACAGTAAATACACACTGGGACAGAAATTTCATGACATTCCTGAGCCACCTTTTTCCCCTCTTCACCTCTTCTAATAGGGGAGGTAAGAGCAAATATCATACCTTGTAGTTAATTTGTATATGTGAGACTCAAGGAAATACAGGATGCTGGCTCGAAAGCCAAGTGCGTTATGTTTCCATATCAAACAGATGTGTGTTTATCTGATTCTGAACCTTGCCCTGCACAGTCTTTGAGAACTCTGAATGGGGTTCAGAGTTCTTTCTTTTGACTGAGACTAAATCTTAGTAGAGGAGCAGGATTAGGGCTACAGCTGAGTTATTACAATAGCCAGAGTAGGCAACAACTTCAAAGTGATAAAAACAGATGATAGAGCCATGTGGCAGTGCGGTAGAATGAACTGGACACTGGATAGGGGGTTAGCAGACCCTTGCTAGTCAGCCCTGGCTTGGTCTTTAGGCCTAACTGGACTGCAGCTCCAGCTGTGTTTCCCTGAGCAAGTTACTTTCCCTCTCTGGCTTCAGAAATCATATCTGTAAAATGATCCAGGTGGTATCTTTATTTCCTTCTAGTTCTGATGGTGAAGGAAGGGATTTGAAGAGTCTATAATTCTTTTTTTTTTGAGATGGAGTCTCGTTCTGTTGCCAGTCTAGAGTGCAGTGACACAATCTCGGTTTTGCAACCTCCACCTCCCTGGTTTAAATGATTCTCCTGCCTCAGCCTCCCAAGTAGCAGGGACTACAGGTGTGCCACCGCACCCAGCTAATTTTTGTATTTTTAGTAAAGATGAGTTTTCACTATGTTGGCCAGCATGGTCTCGATCTCTTGACCTTGTGCTCTGCTCACCTTGGCCTCCCAAAGTCCTGGGATTACAGGCATGAGCCACTGTGCCTGGCCAAAGAGTCTATAGCAGAGAGGACTGTGTAGAAGTATGGAGTCAGACCAACTTAGACTGAAATCTCAGCTCCACTATTTACCAGCAGCGTGACTTTATGCAAATTTGTTAATGTCTGTAAGCCTCAGTCTTTTCATCTATAAAATGGGTCTAGTAACATAGTAAGCATACTTATACGCTTATAAGTCTACTCTCCCACCCTCTATACATTATAAACTTCTTAGATTCCATCTGGTCTATTTCTCTTCTTTTTTGGAGGAATAATCTAGGACTACAAAGATGAGTGAAGTAATGTAACACTAGGTCATGCAGCTAGCTAGAGGCAAGTATGTGTCCCGAAGTCAGGCTCCTGATTGGTTCCAGCCTTGTGCTTATTTGCTGGATGTCTTTTTTATCATCCGCACTGAGGACAGCAAAGTCCTTCCCTGATAAGCAGCCCAGGAATATGTCAAAAACAACAACAAAACAGTGTGATGATGAACTGCATGTTTACACCGGACACTTCCAAGAACAGCCACTGGGCTTGGAAACAGAGTTTGATGCTTAGCATTTCTTCCCCCTCCCACACCCTCTCCTTCTGCCATTTCACTTATTTAGGGGCAGAACAGCCTTCTGTGGGGGCAGATCAGAAGTTCTGCATGGTACTTTCCCCTAGTCAAAAAACCAGAGAGGGTAGCTCTGTCTTCTCTTCTACCAGGTAGGCCACCGAGAGCAGCAGCAGATGTGGGCTCAGAGAGGATCAGGTTTACAAAAGAGAACACTCATCGCTGCAGCTGCCCACTGGCGAGGATGCTACAGGTGTCTCAGGAGGGCTCTGCAGCAGTGCTTCAGTTAAAATGATTCAAGTCCTGGGCACGATGAAGCATTAGTGAGGGTGGGTCTGCCATGAAGGCACAGCCTCCTCCCAACATTTTTAGAACTGAATTCAGGGATTTATATTCCAGAGGGAGAAGAAAACTTTTATGGGCTTAAAATGATGGGGTTTTTCATGCATCTATCAGCACTAGCAATGCTGTGTCCTACGAACTGAAGCCAAAGCGTTAAATAACATGACTGATAAGATGGTTGCATTTTCAGAGTAGGCACATGCAGGAAAAATAAGGATGGCTTTTTAGAAGGCTTCTTTTTAGTGGTAGCAACCCCACATGGTTCCAGCCTCCTAGGAGTCATTTGTCTCCTCTCTTCAGCCCTCCTTTGTGTGGAGGTTTGATGATCTCAGGGCGATAATCCCAGTTTGCATGTGCAAAGGCACACCTAGGCTGCTGTATCATAGGTTTGATTAGAGTCCAGGGGCTGGATGAGGTCATCTCCCCAAGTACTTTCCAGAGGCATCTGAGGAGGCAGAATCCTTGGACTCTTAAGGAACAGCCAACAGCCATGGAGATGGGAGACTCCCCCAAGCAAAAATGCAGCCAGTATCTCTTGGGGTACTTTCAGCCCTGTTCACTTGAGATGAGCTACCTGTCTGCCCCATTCCACCACTTAGAATATATTTTTAGAATGTTTTCATGAGGAATACATTTGCCAATCCTTTATAGATCAGTTACAAAACAGAAACTCTTCCTCACTGCTAGGGAAAAGTGCAAAAGTGGGGAGAAAAAAAAAAAAATCTTGCCTGTAATTGAAGGCAGGTTGGGAGATGTTCACGCTTTGAAACGCTCCTTCTTGTGAAATGTTTATGAAACACTTTCCACAAACGAGTTATGCAACTGGGACAACAGCTTTGATCATTTTCATCACCAGTGATATATTCATTAGTGTTGGGCTGTTTCCCCCAGAGCGGGCCATGTGAAAATGTCACGGGGAAGGGGTTAAACATGAATATCCCAGCCCCACCATGCCACATCCCATGAACCCAAAACAGATGGTCAGTAAGGAGGTGCCAGTGTACATCTGGGCCAGAACGCCACTTTTTCCATCACTATTCTCTCTCCTACCCTTGGGATATGTGTGATGTTTTTTGGTAGATAGAGCACCAGAGGAGGGTCAGGAGACCACTCTCTTATTGGAGCTTTGCCAGTGTATGGCTGTATGAGTTTGTACCCATCTCTGAAGCTCTCTGAGCTTCTCTGAGATGGAAGTGTGAACACTCGTCCTCACACGTTCTGGCTATGAGGCTAAAGCCAAGGAGGGATGTATAAAGGGCTTCTACCTCCTCCAAAGGGGCTCTCTCTCCTTCCAGAATGAGGCTGCTGTTTTCTAAAGTAAGTGATGTCAGGGAGTTCACTGGCAACAGAAAAGATAATCATCCCTGATACCTTTTTACCTTCCTGGTCACTGCCCAAGACTCAGTGTAATACCTTTGCACAGCACAGTGGGTGGAGAGGATCCTAAACTAACAAAGCTTGTCGCCTGTCCAATAAGTGGACAGGCTGCTCAGCAGCTGTGGCAGGGTAGAGCACTCTGTGGTTGCCCACATCTCCAGGGATGCATCCGTCCCGAGTAACGTCTGGAGAAACACTCCACTTGCATGAGAAGAACCACCAAAGAGACCCTGGAGATGATCTTGACTCCAGGCAGGCTGTAGGTTTGGTTGGGTTTTCACAAGCATGGGGGAAATTGGGTTTTCATCCAATTTGCCTCCGGTTCTCACATTAGAAGTCAATGGGATCCAAAAGTAGTCTCTCTATCTCATCTTCCAGATCCACAGCCAACACCCAGTCACCTGGAAACTTTCCAACCTTTTCCCCTTAACAGCTGTAAAAAGAGATTTTTGTAAACCCTCAAGGACTTTATTTCTTAATTTCTTCATTTCTGACCCCCTGAGAGTATCAAACATGTCTGTTGGAGGCTGTGGGCATTGTCAGTGTATCCTTCTTCCTTCCTGTTGAGCTCAGCTGATGGAGACCACGGACTAATGCTTAGATGTAAGAACCTGTCATCAAGAAAGAAGTCTCCTTTATTGTCTTTCTATTTGCTTTGTTTAGGATTGTCTCCTTTGGGGTTACCTATCAGTACTTCACAGCCAGAGAGTAATGAATTATGAAAAATAAAAGATTCCATATCCAGAGTAACTATAAAGAAGATAAAAATAAATAAATAGACATTGTAAAAGAGTAAAAGGTCGGGCAAACAAATCAGAAAAATAATGCAGAGCGTTGTCAGAAAGCCCCAGACTAACACCCAAAGGGTTTTTCTGCTATCAGGCACTTGGTTTTTACAACTGGGAGGTCGGGAGTGCCCCCCAAAGAGTTTGAAGGGTAATTGATCCAGGAAGCAGATGAAAGGGTGAGTTTTCTTTTATGATGGCACTGGTTTCTGAAATTAAGTGTTCCAGGAAGACCTGGCACAGATTCTAACAGATAGCACCCAGGTTGGAGGCAAAGCACATGTTTTCAAGCTCTGTCATAGCTGCCTCTCCTTATCTCTCCCTTGTGCATAATGAGTCTACAGAGGAACCCTGCCTCTTGCCTCTGAGATGGAGCTGGGCCAAGCTGCCAGAGGCTGTTCCACCAGCATGATTTTACCTCCATTGCTCCACGTTCTCTCTCTGTCCCCCTTCCTCCATCCTGCCTCCCCAGGACCCTTTGGGATGGCGGATGCCCAGGGGCAGGAGGCGGTTATGAAGGGAAGAGGTGGGGACCACAAAGGCTTGGCTTAAGTAAAATCTCCTTTCAGAGCAAACCTTAAAGTTGTAGTGGTGGTGGTGATTTTGAAATAAGTAGTTTATCATCCATTTCTAGTTTTTAAAAACTTGCTAACAGATGTTTTCCTGGAATCTAAGGATGTGAAAACTCTAATTTTGGGGAGCAGAACAAGGACACCAGACTTTCTTAGATGTGCCAAGTGTGGATGGCACAGCTGAAGGGGCATAGGGCAAAGAAGTGGGGCTCTTAGAGACAACTCCCAGGCAGCCATGGTTTTTGAGTTTTCTGAATGTCTAGCTCTCTGCCCCGCAGTGCTATTTCCCATCTCTCTCCCTTCCTTCTCTTTGTTTCCAAGATTCCATAATAGTCTCCTTAAGTGAAAGGAATGATTTCCAAAGACTGTCCCTGGAAGAGCCATCTTCTTACCAATTTCTGTGCAACCAGGGCTTCTTGGTGTCATTTGGACCTGCTTTCTGTAAGAACACAGCAGCAATCTGACTGGCCAGATCTCCCAAATGCACTAGGAAATTGGAATCTGTAATATCATTTTTCAACAGTTAGGGAGAAAAATCATGTAGTATCATACAATAGACAGGGAAACTGAGTCCCGTAGAGGCTGAATGGTTGCTCAAGATTACATAGTAAATTAGAGTCAGAGTTAGGGCTAGAAACAAGGCCAGCATTCAATGCATCTGTTTAATATTTTCCTCCCTGTACCTCATTGGAGGCTGCAGAGAGATGGGTTTTGTTTATGTCTTTTGTTCAATTAATGTTCACTGACTTTCCATTATGTGCAAGGCACATATTTAGGAATTAGCTCTCTCCCCAGTCTCTAATGTTAGTAGGATCTTCCTAGTTGTCCAACCAAAGAGAATTCTTTTTCATTTTATTTAATCTTTAAGTTCAGAGGTACATGTGCAGGTTTGTTCTATAGGTAAACCTGTATCATGGGAGTTTGTCGTACAGATTATTTTATCGCCCACATATTAAGCCTAGTACCCATTAGTTATTGTTCCTGATCCTCTCCCTCCTCTCACCTTCCACCCTCCAATAGGCCCCAGTGGGTGTGGATGTCCTCTATGTGTCCATGCGTTCTCATCATTTAGCTCACACTTGTAAGTGGGAACATGTGGTACCCTGCATTCGTTTGCTAAGGATAATGGCCTCCAGCTTCATACAGGTTCCTGCAAAGGACATGATCTCATTCCTCTTTATAGCTGCATAATACTCCGTAGTGTATATCTACCACATCTTCTTTATCCTGTTTATCACTGATGGGCATTTTGGTTGATTTCACGTCTTTGCTACTGTGACTAGTGTCGTGGTGAACATAACATAAGCGTGTGTCTTTATAATAGAACTGTTTATAAGGAATCCTTTCTTTAGTGACCCAAAGTACCAATTTTTCCCACAAGGAGTAAGCACAAGTTCAGCTGTTAGTCTGAACTTCTGGCTTAGGTTAAACTAACACAAACAGAAGATACTCTAGGGTGTTAGTGATATTCACAATGGAGACCAAGAAAATGGTTTAAGCCAGCATCTCTGTGGCTGAAAGTTTCTATCTGGATAGGGAACAACAGATGTCTGCATCGGAGGGTCTCCCCAGTGTCTTTTAAGAGATATGGTCTAGATCTTGTGCCCTGCCCCCTGCTCCCTCCCTCCGCCCCCCGCCATCACATTATATGAATTTAAAGTCACCTTAACCCCCCCCACCCAAGGGACTTCCTAAAACGCTGCAAGAGGGTAGTTTTCCTGAGAAGGGAGGAGGGGTGGACTCAAGCAGCCCTTCCTGCCCTGCCTGGGATACCTGGGAAGCCCACGAGTGGGTGGTTAGTGCTATCATTGCAGGGTGGTAGAGACTAGAGAGAGTTTGGAAACCACCACATGCCCCTCAGGCTGTAACTGCAGACTTGGCTGTGAGGAAGACATGCCTTCACCTGCAGGGAGACAGGCAAAGACTGTCACCAAAGCCACACAGGCGAAGAGGGCCAGCTGCAGAGGCAGACACAGAGGATGGAGAGGTGTGGAGGCAGACAGGATGGAGAGGGAGACTCCTCCAGATCCGTGGTGCCCAGACTTTGGGGTTTCATAGATGAAATTCCATGTAGGAAAATAAAACATCGAATTTGGGGGAGATCAGCAGAGCGTTGCCGGTTTTTTACTCTGTGGGGTAGAAAGTTTGAAATATACCATTTAGGATCACTATCCTGTCCTAAAATAAATTTTAACATTCTTCCTCCTAAGAAAAAAAAATATCATCTCAGAATTTCTAAGAATTTAATCTTTTTTTTTTTTTTTTTTTTAAGAGACACCGTCTCACTATGTCACCCAGGCTGGAGTTCAGTGGTGTGATCATAGCTCATTGCGGCCTCAAATTCCTGGGCTTGAATGATCCTCTCATCTCAGCCTCCCTAGTAGGTGGGGCCATCAGCATGTAACACCATGCCTGGCTAATTTTTTTTTTTTTTTTTAGTTTAGGGAGGAAGTCTTGCTATGTTGCCCAGGCTGGCCTCAAACTCCTGCATTGAGCCTTATTTTTTTGAAAGTCACCACACTATCATTGCCTTTATCATTTCAATGCCACTCACAGAGGCCTCTACCCAGCTGCCCTGGCAGGAAGGGCATACACAGGCAGGAAAATTAAGCTGCAGCCCAGTAGGCCCTGGGCTAGCTCTCTCTTCTCCAGGCTTGTCACTGCTTTCCTGCCTGGATCTTCCTGCCCTGTCCATCAGAGATCGCCTGATGGGGTCCAGCACTGACTCTCCTCTTGCTTCCACTTGCAGATTAAAACTGAAGATCTCAGTGACTCTCTGCAGCAGACCCTCTCCCATCGGCCATGCCACCTGAGTCAAGGACCTGCCATGATGTCTGGAAACCAAATGTCTGGGGTAAATACCAGGACCTGCCAGGGAACCCTGATATTCACAGTGGGCCAGTAGGTTTAATTCAATCTCTCTGTGAGATGCTGGACTTCCATGCTTGGTACTCTGTGAATCCATAAAATTCTAAAGAACCCCTTGTAGGCAATGTGAGAAAGACATTTGGAGGCTGTGAGTGGGGTTCTAAAACAGGACTCTCACAGGTGAAGACTGCCTAGGGATGTGAAGAGGGAGGCCTCTACCTCTCAGGGACAAAGGAGCCAGGCTTGCCAAAGCCAAGGACCTAACGGCTGTGCTGCTGGTGTCTGCCAGCCACATTCAGGGGAATCCTAGGTTGACAGCTGCTGCTACGGTTAGACAATGTTTCCATCCCCAGTGGGTCCATTCCGCCTCCCCTAAGGTTTTATGTCAGAGCCAAACTAGAATGGAGTGCTGGTGTGGGAAGAAAGAGGCTTCTGAGGCTGTCCCGGAGGGCTTTCATGTGATGAGACCTCTTCTCAGCAGGGATCACCTGGGGGAGAAAGAGCCACCCCTTGTGGAAATACATAAGAATACACCCCCAGAAATACATACGAATGTGCGTCTGTCCCTTCACCTTCCATTCAGCAAGGTCTTTTCTGTGTGTGCAAACCTAAGCTCAACCTCATGGGGTGGGGCGCAGAACTCTGGGGTCTGGATCACAGAGAACTCCCTGATCCCACAAGCATTGGAATTGTTAATCCTATGCCCTGGTCTGATAGGAGAAACCTGGGAGAAATGGACTTTCTGTTGAACTAAATTGGTTTTATTAAGAATGAATAGCTTGCCCCACCCAACTCCCATCCCAACATCTCCAGGAAAGATTCAGACCCAGGAAACAGCGGAGGCGTGGCTTTTAGCGTAATCAGGTGGCATGAGATTAAAAAAGAATTGAACAGCAGGGACTGCATGTTATCTCCAGGATAAACTTTGAGAGATGGATAATACCCAGAACTCTGCCTTCAGGGTATTTTACAGTCTAGTTGGGAGACAGGACTGACACATACAAAAATTAACTCAGGAGGCAAGAGTTAAGTAACAATCTGTCATACAGACTCCTAGGCCGAGTGCAGAAGCTGTAACAATACCAGCATTAATGGAGTAGCTACTATTTGCTAGACACTGGAGTACAAGGTCAGACTGCAAACTCTCCGGGGCTGGAGACCCCTAGGACAGATGCATGGCAGGCAGATGGGGCTGATATCCCCAGCTTGTAAATTCTGTGATGTGTGTGTATCTCTCCATGTGTAGGACATGGCTTCCCTCCATCCGCTCCAGCAGCTTGTGCTGGTTCCCAGCCACTTACAGTCTGTATCCCAGTTCCTGATATCTCAGACCCAGCCTGGGCAGCAAGGTAAGAACCCTGGGGGTTTCCACATAGACCAAGTCCAGACAAGTGCTGCTGCTGCTGCTGCTTTTTGCTGGGTGAGAGGGGGCCTAAGCGCAGGGCATGCATCCGTCACTTACCCCTCTGGTATTAAGACCTACTTATCCACCCCACGGTCTGAGGAAGGAACCCTGGCAGTGCTCCTGCAGACTGAGTCTCCTTTTCTGCTTGCCTTTCCCAGCCTCCAGTGGGGTGGTCTGGCCCACCTCCTCAATTGCATGGAGAGTTGAGATGGAAGTTGCAGGCGCGGAGGACGGTGTGCTGTGTAAGGGAGGGGAAGCACCTGGGACATGCAGTGCAGACAAGTCCCAATTCCTTGGAAATCTCTCCTGGACTCCCTGCCTGGAAGCCTGGCTGTGATTCTATTTGGATAGAGCAGCAGTGCCACCCACAGGTTGTAGAAAGCATGTTCAGGTTTTCTTTGGCAGGGAAGTTACTCCCAGAGAACTTCTGCCTGGCCAAGAACAAATAGATTGAACCATGAATAAACAGCTAGCATTTCTTGAGCATGATGTGCCAAGAGCTCTGCTGAGTAATTTTTCTGACATTCCTCAAAATAACCTTGTGCAGTAGGTAGTCCTATTATGCCTCTGGTGACTTACTGGGAAGTTTCAGAACTGTTTGAGACCCATACTCTTGGCCATCACACAGGTGGGACAGTGCTTCCCATCCTACTTTCATCTCCACCAACTAGGGTCAAAAGTGATGGAGGAGGCCGGGTGCAGTGCCTCACACCGGTAATTCCAGCACTTTGGGAGGCCAAGGCGGGCAGATCACTTGAGGCCAGAGGTTCGAGACCAGCCTGGCCAACTTGTTGAAATTCCATCTCCACTAAAAATACCAAAATTAGTCAGGTATGGTGGTACATGGGAGGCTGAGGCAAGAGGATCATTTGAACCTGGGGGGCGGAAGTTGCAGTGAGTCAAGATCAGGCCACTGCCCTCCAGCCTGGGTGACACAGCCAGATT
>NW_016107343.1:8046457-8102100 GCF_001604975.1 Cebus imitator
AAAAAAAAAAAAAAAGTAATGGAGGAAGGAAGTAAAAACTCTCTCCTGCTGCACAAATCCCGAGTAGAATAAATCCAGAATCCAACAAAATGCAACTCTACCTTCTGCCCTTAGCACCTGCACAGATACGCTCTCTATTTTTACAGTTTCCAAGGCATCTCAGAATATTATGGTGATGAATGGGACCCTATTTGAATTTTTAAGCGTTTATTTTGGTTAAACAATACACATCATACTCTTGGAATAGAAAAGGGAAGGTAACAGTTTAATTTGTTTTCAGAAGACCAGTGAGTGGCCCAGGCTTATAACCAATTAGGTCAGTGTATGATGCAGTGGTAGAAAGACACTTCCAAATTTGGAGTCAGAAAAATTTACTGTCTTTTTAAAAAGTCACTTACTAACTGTGTGTTTTTAGAAAAGTTTCCTAACCTCTGTGAGCTTCCATTTCCTCTTCTGTAAAAATGAGATAATAGCAAGGCTCTGCCTCAGGAGATTATTGAGAGTCACTTGAAGTAATGCATGTGAAAAGGCTGTATTTTCAACTGCAGTGCCAGAATTGCCATTAGTACCTAAGCCTTTAAACTCCCAGCTCAGGATTCCTTGTAAGTGCTTTCTTGCCCACGTATTTTAATAATGAACAATGAAGCCCTGACTTTTTGAGACTGAAGAGTGTGAAGGTCAACATCAGCAGATACTGTACATTGTGACCCAGAACAGCTTAGGGACAACAGAGACCCCAAGATGCTGTTGAGTGATGAGCGATTGGGGTGGCTGGGCCCTTGTCTGCTTCGGTGGTTTGATGGCCCCACTCCTGCTCTCCCAGCAGGGGTCTCCAGTGAGCCACCAGCCAGGCAGGGCCCTCTTGTAGTTTTCCTGGGGAGGACGGAGAAGCAGGTACAATGCATCCCGCCCAAGGGAGTTTCCAGAAGCTCGGCGCTTGACTTTCCCGCCTCTCTCAGCCCTCCCTCCCAAGTATAAAATGTCCTGGTCAGTCACATGCCTCTCGCTATGGCCAACTGCCCTTTGGAGCTGTATGGTCGCATCTGCTTGGTCTGGCATCCTGGCAGATTTGGCTGGGCCTCTGTAGCCACCCTAGCTACTTCTCCTGCAGGGAAAGCTGAAATCCTCAGCCCGGCTTGAATTCTCAGCAGCCACCCTGCATTCCTTCCCTTCCTGGGTTTCTTCAGCTCTGGTAATCAGATCCCAGAGTAGATCCTCTTGACCCTCCTTAGCCTCTGCACCTCCCCAGACAGGCAGGCAGGAGGAAGGACTGGTTTGGGGACTGCTGTTTACATGTCTGTTTATCCCTGCATCTGCTTTGCCTCCACCTGTATGTGGCAATGCCTGGCAGTGCCTGGGGGGCCTCTCCATGGGGCTTGAGGTGGGTGGAGGAACCTGATTAGGTGACAGGGGGTAGGAACAGTGATCATGGTGCCAAAGTGGTAGCACATGTCTTTCAAATGGCCTGGATTTTATTCGTCTGTTCCTTTGTCCCCCCCTTTCACCCAGGTCTGCAGCCAAATCTCCTCCCCTTTCCACAGCAACAAAGCAGTCTCCTCCTCCCACAGACTGGGCCGGGCCTCGCATCCCAGGTAAACAACCCCATTCTTCCTGTTTCCTCTAGGAATGCTTCAGCCCTCACTGATTTCCTCCCTATCCCTTTAACAGGGCACTAACCCCTCTGGGGAGAGGGGACAGCAGGGAACTATCCCTGTTGGCACAGAGGAAATCCAAGCTACAGCAAGAAGGGACAATTTACCAAGCGTCACCGGTGGGGCCAGAATTAGAACCCAGAGATTCCAGCTCCCAGGCTAGCCTCCTTCGTGCTGTAGGCTTTGGACTGTAGCCCTGCACAGGTCCTAGCACTGCTCCTCTGAGAGCTGGGCTCAGCTCATTTCTCAGGCATAGCAAGATGGCCACCAATTCTACCTAGGTGCTCTCAGGCCCCAAGGGGGAGACTACAGTAACATGGACCTGACAGTGCGGTGGCTCACGCCTGTAATCACAGCACTTTGGGAGGCTGAGGTGGGCGGATCAGGAGTTTGAGTCCAGCCTGACAAACATGGTGAAACCTCCTCTCTACTAAAAATACAAAAATTGGCTGGGTGTGGTGGCACGTGCCTGTAATCCCAGCTACTCAGGAGGCTAAGGCAGGAGAATCACTTGAACCCAGGAGGTGGAGGTTGCAGTGAGCTGAGATCGGGCCACTGCACTCCAGCCTGGGTGACAGAGCAAGACTCTGTCTCAAAAAAAAAAAAAAAAAAAAAAAAAAAAAAAAAAAAAAAAAAAACCACAGACCTAATGTCCCAGACCACAAAGCCAGTGCCTCTCACCTTTGGGCCACCATTCCAGATTGCCTCCTGCAGAGGGAACGTATACAAGCCAGTGGGCTGAGGTCTGGAAGAGAGGCTGTTTGCAGAGCTGCCATGGTTCCACAGAGCACCTTTTTGCCAATTAGGAAAAAGGCACCTCTTCTGGCCAGCAGCAGCCTCATGCCAGGGTGCACAGCTTGGCGACAGCAGTATGAGCTGTATCTCAGCTGCCATTCCTCCCCTGATCTGGGTGCCCCTGTACAGTTAATAACCTGCACAGCTGCATGAGATGGCTCTGCACAGATGGTTGGGCAGAAAGGTTGGAAATGACTACAGAGATCTCTGTGCCATGATCCCCGTGGCTCACCGAGAGCCCTGCCTTTAGAGAGGGCTGAGGCCACTAAAAACACCTAGAGGGGAAGCACACCATCTAGTGGTTGAAATGGGGACACCAGCATCATGAGCTGCTCTTCCACCTGCTCCTGGCAGCCCTCTCCAGAATCTCGTAGTCATGGGCTACAGCTGGAAGAGATCTTAGAATATTCAAGATCAACTCTCATCTCTTGTGATATTTTGGCATGGAGGGACCGGTAGCAGGGAGACCACGTAGAAGATTATGAAGATCATCCAGGGGAGGGGTAATAAAGGATTGGGTTAGAGTTGTGGCAATAAGAAGAGAGGATGATTGAGGAGATGTTTTGGGAAGTTGAATCCGTGCGGTTTGGCAGTGGATTGGAGGTGAAAGGAGGAGGGAGAAGATCTAGCAGAGAACTCCATAAGTACTTGTCAAATGAAAGAACAAATGCTTTAATGAAAAGGAAGGAAAAGGAAGGTTCAAAGTGAACTGGGGCTTTGCCCTGAGGGTCTGGTCTATGCCACATCCTCCTCACACACCCGCTCCCTGCAAAGCAAGACAAATTCATGATGCGTTCAGACTATGCTGTTCTGAAAGACCCCTCTTTGGGGGAAAGACTCCTAAGCTTTTCTCTGGTCTTTTTATCTTCTTTATCATAAGGATGCCTGTCTGAGTGGTAAACCCAAATATCCCAGAAGAGAAGGAGTAATGTTAACCCTAATCTACAAAAAGTAAATTAAGTAGGAGAGAAGAGGTGGATTTAGCCCTCTGGGCTGGACACAGTGCTTGGACCCCTAGGCCCAGATTCCACTCCGTCCTTGCAGAATGACAGATGTCTTTAAGATTGGATTCATTCCTGACCCCAAATGGGCAAAACGTGGTTCTAGGCTTAAGGGTACATTTTCCTATGAAAATAAGCTCAAGAAAGAATATCTGGTTGGTCACAGTGGCTCATGCTTATAGTCCCAGCACTTTGGGAGGCCAAGACAGGTGGATCGCTTGAGACCAGGAGTTTGAGACCAGCTTGGGCAACATGGTGAAGCCCCATCTCGACAGAAACAATAGCCGGATGTGGTGGCACACGCCTGTAGCCCCAACTGTTCGGGAGGCTGAGGCAGGAGAATGGCTTAAGCCCAGGAGGTTGAGGCTGCAGTGAGCAGTGATTGTGCCACTATACTCTAGCGTGGGTGACAGAGTGAGATCCTGAAGAAAGAAAGAGAGAGAGAGAGAAAGAAAGAACAGAAAGAAAAGAAAAGAAAAGAAAATGTAACAACCCAAATGAGATCAAGGTGCATTTTATAAAGGTACTGATTAAAATACCTTTGATTAAAAACAAAACACTTTCACAAAAGAAAATGGTGGTTGAGAAAGTAAAATGATGCACAAGAGTTTGACATTTTAGGGAAGTTCTATGAAGGCTGTGAGTTCTTGCATGTTCCCTGTTATCTTCAGTTAACTCCTGTTGAACACCTCAGTTACTTGCTTTATGGAAAAAAAAAAAAAAAAAGCAAGCAAACTTTTCCTTGTTCAGTTCTGTGATTGTTTTGGAATCTTTGTAAACGACCCTGCTAGCTCCTTTTATGGTGGAAAACTGAAAGGAGGAAGTAACCTGCTCAGACTAAAACAGGGAGTCACAGACTAAAACTGAGGCCACCTCCCTATCCCGCATTCCTGCTGATGTTTCTACCCAGATATTCCAATTATTTGCTATACATTCATAGAAACTTCAATTCAACTTCCATACCTCTGGGAAAAAAAAAATAGGACTCAAATGTATCCAGGGATCTGTCATCCTCTAAGTGGGCCTATTAGTAAAAAAAAAAAAAAAAAAAAATCAGAAAATGTCATTTATTGATCTTTGTGGATCTGCTTGGTGTGTTTCCTATCAGGCAGCTGGGCGCCCTGGGCTGCCAGGATCCTCTTTAGAACCCCACCTGGAAGCGTCCCAGCATCTCCCAGTGCCCAAGCATCTACCCAGCTCTGGAGGACCCGATGAGCCCAGTGACCTCGAGGAGCTGGAGAAGTTTGCCAAGACCTTCAAGCAAAGGCGCATTAAGCTGGGCTTCACACAGGTTTGGCTTTTGGGGAAAAGATAGAAGAAATTGAGGAGTGGCTGGGGACTGGGCTTCCCAAGTGCTGTTTTCAAGAGCAGCCAGAGGCTCCATGTGTTGGGGCCAGCTCATCATGCCCCTGAGTTCTCTGAGAATAGGGCACAGTTGCCATTGGTAGGGAAACTGAGGACATTGATAGTGGGGGAGAATGAGAGGTGGAAAAGGGGCTGAGTCTCCTGAGCACGTGGCATGGTCCACTCAGAGTCTAAGGAGAGAAAGAAACCAATTCTTCAACTTAGAGGGAGGAGACTTGGAAAGGAGCTGAGCATGGGTGAGCACTCGAATGTTCAGGCTGGCTGTGTGATCAGTGCTAGGATCGTGCAGGATGGTGGGCAAACAAGGGGAGGAGGCTGCCTCTCATGTTCCTCCCTCTTGGTCCCCATGCTTAGGGAGATGTGGGGCTGGCGATGGGAAAGCTGTATGGCAACGACTTCAGCCAGACCACCATCTCGCGATTCGAGGCCCTCAACCTGAGCTTCAAGAATATGTGCAAGCTCAAGCCCCTGCTGGAGAAGTGGCTGAATGACGCAGGTGGGCCTCGCAAACACGGACACCAGGGGCCCCTACAGGGCTCTGCAGGGGAGGGCCAGTGACCTGTCGTGTTGGGACTTTCGGGTCTTGATAGCTAACACCCCTTCCTTCCCCTGAGACTGGAGCCAACACAGAAACAAGACACAGGACACAGGCAAGTATAGATGGAAGTGTCAGCCTGACCACTGTGAAGCCCTCAGGAGGATGTGGGTTTAGGTCTGTGTCCATCAAGATTTGCTGCTGTTCCATTCCTACCCCATCCCACCCAGCATAGACCTTAGGACAATTTCCAGCAACAAAGTCTGGGTCTGCAGACTTTGTGGTGGTGATGCAGTCACTCCTGGTTGAGAACCACTGGCCTAGGCAGAGGGAGGGAGCGCACTGGTCTCCAGGGCTGGGCTTTCTTCAGTGTGTTCACGTGGGTTCATGGTGACAGTGGAGTGGGAGGAAAGGTGAGGCGGCCAGCCAGGGCTGTGACTCCTGTGGAAGGCCCTCCACATGCAAGCATGGGAGGGGACAGCAAGCTCCCCCAACAGGGCATCCCTTAGACAGCCTTTATGGAAGCACTGAAGTGAGCGAAATGATCCAAAGGTCTTCAACTCTCTGGGGAAGGGCCCTGTAGACCATTTCTAGTCCCTATCAGATTCTGAATCCTTCCTCAGGGTCATCCCTCCTACGGCCCTACAGCCTTAGCTCCAACATTTGCACTGGCAGGAAGATGCCTCCAACACCAACAGTCTGCCACCAAGTGCCATTGCTTTTGGCTTCAAATCCCATTTCACATTTCACTCAGTATTCACATCTAGGCATATCTGTAAACAACAGCCTCATGAGCGTTACCCGCAGGAGCCCTGTCAGTGCACCCTTACACCCACACATGCCACCGATGCCTGGGCATCCCTCAGCTGTGACCGCAAACACTGGAGACACTGCTGTGGGGGCCACGGAGGGCCATGGAGAGCCTTTGCTCTGAGCAATGAGGAGAAGCAGGATTCTTGGTCTGTTCTGGGCTCCTTGCTGGGAAAGGGGATTGCTCCTGAAAATGCCACCACAGAGCCCATCAGGAAGGGTTGTTGGACCTCAAATCCATGAAAGCACCGGCCACTCATCCCCTTCTCTGAGCTTCCTTTGCTCCTTCGTGTCCCCACAGAGTCCTCTCCGTCAGACCCCTCAGTGAGCACACCCAGCTCCTACCCCAGTCTCAGTGAAGTATTTGGTAGGAAGAGAAAGAAACGGACCAGCATCGAGACCAACATCCGCCTGACTCTGGAGAAGAGGTTTCAAGATGTGAGCAGCTCCTTCGGGTGGGCATGGGTGGACTGCTCACACAGGTAGGGGGAGCAGACACAGCACCGGCCCCTTGGCACCGGCCCCGCTGCACCTCATACCTGCCACGGGATACGGTCAGAAAATACACTCTCCCACTCCAGGCGCCCAGGCATGCAGTGCAAAGCTGCCCTCCATCTCAGTTCCAGGAACCTCCTCCTCCACTGACCTTTCTTGCCCTGACATCTGTTTAGGGCCCTTTGTTTCTCTCACTGGGAGATTTAAAGAATCAGCTATAGGGTCGCAGAACACAGTGTATCTCTGCATCCAGTTGAGGTAAAGGAGCGAAGCCGGAGGATTGTATATAAATTCTCCATTTTCCATGCAGTACATTTTGTATTTTTCAAATTGTAACTGTAATAAATGTTCATTGTAAGCAATTTGAAAAGAACAGTGAAATAGAAAAGAAAAAACCCATCACCAAATGCCATCTGATCGCATTTCCTTCTAGTCCTTCTTTTCTGTGCACATTTAAATATTTGTGATCAGGTTATACACCTACATTTTTTGGAACTTGTAGCAAAAGCATATTTTTGAGCCAGTATGTAGAAGCTGTGAGCCCCATGTGAGCTGGGGAAGAGAGGAGGGAGAAACAGGTGTGGTCTAACCAGCCTCTAGCCAGGCTCCCTCAGATCCCAGCCTCCAGAGCCGCCATGGGTACCATGAGCCTCCAAAGGCCCCAGGCCTCTGGGACTACTGCCCGTCCGGTAGATCCCCCATGTATCTGGCTCAAGGATTTGGTGGCCACATCCAGCTGGCCCAATGACAAGAACTGGCTCTTCCTTCTTTTTAGGTTTCCTAGAGTGGCAAGGTTAAGGGAGGGTGTAGGAGCGGGGGAAAGTGGCGGGGCTAAAGACCAGGTATGAAGGATCAGAACAAGGGAGTGGCAGCCATGTTGCATACATCACTGTGCCACAGCCCTGATGGGTCCACGTGCTTTAGCTTTCTCATTTCCTGCTTTGAGGCAGGGGGACAGGAAGAAACGACAAGGCAGGCCAGGAGCTGTGGCTCACGCCTATAATCCCAGCACTGTAATCCAGGCCAAAGTGGGTGGATCACCTGAGGTCAGGAGTTCAAGACCAGCCTGCCCAACATGGCAAAACCCCATCTCTACTAAAAATACAAAAATTAGCTGGGCAGGGTGGCACATGCCTGTAATCCCAGCTACTTGGGAGGCTGAAGCAGGGAGAATTGCTTGAACCCAAGAGGCGGAGGTTGCAGTGAGCCGAGATCACGCCACTGCACTCCAGCCTGGGTAACAGAGCAAGACTCTTTTTCAAAAAAAAGAAATGACAAGGGAGAAGGACATCAGGTTATAAGGCAATAATATAAAAGAGGGCAGGGGCTCTGGGGACTCTGCCTGCCCCACGTAACTCATCCATGGACTCCTCTCTTCCGAACTCAGGAACAAAGGAAAGAGAGCCGCCATCTATGGACACCCTGCTCTGTGGCAGGCCCTGTGCTTGGCAGTTTACACACATTTTCTCATTTAATTTCTGCAATAATCCTATGTGGTGGGCATGCTTATTATCATTTCACAGATGATAAGACAGGCTCAGAGAGGTTAAGAAAGTTTGCTAAGGACATATAGTAAGTGATAAAGCCAGTATTCCAAAACAGGTCTGACTCTAAAGCTTTTGATCCTTGTATAGTTCTATCCTGTTTCTTTGGGACCTCTGTTCCCCACCCCTGATTCCCTTCTCTTGACCATACTCTGCCCTTTCGGTCCCTACAGAACCCAAAACCCAGCTCGGAGGAGATCTCCATGATTGCAGAGCAGTTGTCCATGGAGAAGGAGGTGGTGAGGGTCTGGTTCTGCAACCGACGCCAAAAGGAGAAGCGAATCAACTGCCCTGTGGCCACACCCATCAAACCACCTGTCTACAATTCCCGGCTGGTGAGTGGCCAGGAGCCAAGCTGCCTGCCAAGCACTGGAGAGACATGGTGCTTGGAGGGGAAGGTGGTGACTGCAGGGAATAGGGGAGCATCCAGTAAATAAATAAGCAAAGAGATGCTGTATAGAATACAATATAAAGAACACTAAAGATTGGCTAGGGAATAGAAGGGGAAAGCAGGGAGATGCTCTTTCAATAGGGAGGTCAGAAAGGACCTTCCTGATAAGCACATGTGAACGGAGACCTGGAGTTGTCAGGGAATGAAATATGTGGCTATCTGAGGGACAGAGTGTTCTAGGCAGACGCATTGGCAAGTGAGAAGATCCAGCCAGCATGTTTAAGGAACAGCAAGGCAGCCAGTGTGGCTGGGGACAGAGCGAGAAAGGGGACCAGAAGTAAGAGAGGAAGTCAGAGAAGAAACAGGAAGTAGAGTACCCAAGCTCTGGGGGGTCATTGAAAGGCCCCCGGCTTTCAGTTTGGGTAAAATGAGAAGCCACTGGAGAGCTGTAGCCAGAGAAGGCTAAGTTGGCTGACATGGGCTGCTATGAGGGGAATAATCTGTGTGGAAGCAGGAGACCGGCTAGGAGAATAACAGTGGTTAGGCTGTGTGGCAGAGGCTTGGCCTAGGGCAGTAGCCATGGAGGTGAGAAGGAATGGTTGCATTCTGGCCTGACTTTGACAGTGGAGCAGCATGATGCGCTCAGATACAGAATACAAGAAAGACTGAGAGATGACTGCAAGAATTTTGGCCCGAGCAATGCACTGGGAAGCACTGCCATTTTTTGGAATGATGAAAACTGCAGGAAGAACAAGTTTGAGGAAAAAAGCTAAGAATTTGGGGCTGGTCATAGGAAGTGGGACATACTTATAAGGCATCCAAGAGGAAGTGTGAAGGAGTTACATCTGTGACTCTGGAGTTCAAGGGAAAAGCCAGGGCTGGGAACAATTTGAAGTTCCAGGCAGATAAGGAATTTTAGAGGGTAGGAAATACCTTCTCCCTGTAGGGAAAAATGGTTCCTGGAGGGTGGGGTTGGGAAGGCTCTTCTCTGGGACTGGGGATGAGGATGGTTGAAGGTTAAGGGAGTTGGGGAGAATGATACTGACCTTGAGTCTTTCAGCACTGTAAGATGGGCAAAATGCAGCCTTGTCAGGGTGGGACACAGCTATTTCCCAAAAACTACACCATTGTTGATTCTTTCACCAACGAGCTACCAACTACCTTCTATATATTGCACCAAGTGCTGGGGATACAAAGACAAGTATTGTTTGTTCTCTGTCCCAGAGGACCTTATTGCCTAGCAGAGGAGCAGGTAAATAAACAACTGGAAAACAGCATGATTATTTCTCCAGGAGAACTTAGGAGCAGCAGCTAACCAGCCTTGGGAACTGGTGGTTAGGGCAGGCTTCCCCAAGGAGATAATTACTACCTGAGCTGAGTCTAAAGGATGAGGAGGAATCGAAAGGCAAATAAACGTGGGTGGAGCTCTCCCAGGGGAAAGTAGGAGAGCCGAGGAATGGGGCAGGGAGAGTGCGGCACATTCACAGGACCGCAGGTGGCTCCATGAGGAGGAGTGTTGAAAGATGAGGCTGGACGGATCAGCAGGGGCCAGAATGCAGGGATTGTACACAATGCAAAGGAACTGAAGTCTTGGGGGAATCACTGAAGGAGTTTCATAGGATATTGGCATGGTCATTTTCTTTTTTTTTTTTGAGATAGAGTCTCGCTCTGTCGCCCAGGCTGAAGTGCAATGATGTGATCTCGGCTAATACAAAATTAGCCACCACGCCTGGCTAATTTTGTATTTTTAGTAGAAACGGGGTTTCACCATGTTGGCCAGGCAACCTCCACCTCCCAGGCTCAAGCATTTCTTCTGCCTCAGCCTCCCAAGTAGCTGGGACTACAGGCGCACACAACCACACCTGGCTAATTTTTGTATTTTTAGCAGAGATGGGGTTTCACCGTATTAGCCAGGCTGGTCTTGAACTCCTGATCTCATGATCCACCTGCCTCGGCCTTTCAAAGTGCTGGGATTACAGGTGTGAAACCACCGCGCCTGGCCATTTTCTCTTTTGAATGATCACTCTGACTGCAGGATAAAAGATGGTTTGAGAGGCACAAGATGGGTTTCAGGGAGACCAGTTAGGATGGGACTGCAGGTAACCAGTAGAGAAAGATCGAGGGCAAAGCAACCCCACGAGGTAGGAATGAGAAGGGTGGGAGGGATTCAGGAAATCATTAGAAGGTCTTGGTTAATGAATGGAAAGCTGGATGGGGACAGGAAGAGAGAAGAAGAAAAGGGAATCCTCTGCGATGACACTCGGCATTCAGGCTGGGCTGATGGGGTAGATGGTAGTGCCATTTACGAAATAAGCAAACCAGGAGGAGATGGCTTGGGAATGGGAAGAAGTGATGATTTCAGTTCTTATGTCATCATGATGTACAGCGAGCCCTGCAGGACTCCCACGTGGGAATGTCCCTGGGCACTTGAGATGATGGGTCTGGAAGTAAGAAGGGAAGGCTGGGATGAAGACAGGGACTGCGGAGTCACAGTGTGTAGGTAATGGTTGAAATCCTGGGTGAGAAGGAACTCGCCTATTGAGTTTATGTAGAGGAAGCAAAGAGCAAAGGCCATGCCGCCAGTGATGGGCAAAGGAAGAGGATCAGGGAAGAAGCTGAGAAGGAGGCACCAGAAAAGGCAAGCAACAACAACCAAGTAGATGTGAGGAGTGTTGGGCAGGAATGAGCCCCTTAGGAGTGCCATGGGAACCAAGAGGAAAGACACCCAAATCAGAATGGGGCCCGGGAGGGTGGATATCTAATTTATTTGGAGAATAGATTAGGAATTCGCAAGAGTAGTATGCAAGGCATAAGGAACAGCTATGAGAAGGCATAGAATTATTTTTAAATATTTTATTTATTTATTTATTTTAAATATTTTTGAGACAGTTTTGCTCTTTTTGCCAAGGCTGGAATGCAATGGTGCAATCTAGGCTCACTGTAACCTCCTCCTCCTGGGTTCAAGAGATTCTCCTGCCTCAGCCTCCCGAGTAGCTGGGATTACAGGCACCCACAACCACACCTGGCTAATTTTGTATTCTTAGTAGAGTTGGCCAGGCTGGTCTCGAACTCCTGACCTCAGGTGATCTGCCTGCCTTGGCCTCCCAAAGTGCTGGGATTACAGGCATGAGCCACTGCGCCCAGCCTGAAGGCATGGACTTATAAAACAACATGATGCATTTGGGGACTCACAGGCATTTCAGTTTGGCTAGAGCAAAGGGTTTAGGATTAAAATTAGATGGGTTGATGAGTGTTGGATCATAATGGGCCATGGATACCTGAAGTACCCTAAACTCAGTAAGGGATCATTGAACATGTGAAGTTGGAGGCAACATGATATTCATTCATTATTTCTTCCTTAAGCATTCACTGAGCACCTGCTATATGTTTGGTACTGGGGCTCCAGTGGTGAATAGCACATGTGACCCCTGCTTACAGTGTATCAGGAAAACAGATACTAAACAAACGCTATTTGTGATGAAGGCTTCAGAGAAGAGCTACAGGTATTTGAGGTGCCTAACCTAGTCCAGGATGTCAAGAGCCTCTCTGAGGAATGATGTTTAAACCGACACCAGAAGAATGTGAATGTCACCATTGATATTAACAGGGAAAGTGTCTGAGCTTGGGGGGGCAGAGAGGAGTGAGGACAGGGAAGAATATTCTAGGTAGAGGAATTAGCGTGTACAAAGGTTCTGAGGCTGGTGGTGGGGTGGGGCAGAAGGAAAGTAGCATAGAAAGCTGGAATGGGCTGGAAACCAGGGAGCGAGGGTGTGAGCGAGGAGGCTGGAATGGCAGGCAGGGGCTGGATTACATTGGGCATCGTAGGTCTTGTGAAGAAACTTGCGTCATATCATAGAAACTTTGGAATCTTTAAGGATTGGACTTTGTTTAGAGCAGATGGGAAGTAGTAGCTTCTCCCTTTGGTTCAATGCCAACCCAGGACATCAACATGAAGAGACATGGTGGGGGCCTAGAGGAGCCATGCAGGGGCCCTGTTCCTCATTAGCTTCCATTGAACACATATTTACTGAGCACCTGCAACGTTCCAGGCATCATAGAAAGCACTGGGGGTGCAGCAGTGTGAACCACACAGGCATTCCCCTGCCCTCATAAAGTCTACAGCCTAATGAAGGACATTAAATAAATGGTTACACTAACCCTTGCGATGTCATGAAGAAAATGAGACAGAAAATTTTCTGATCTTATCTTTGGGTCTCATTGTGACAGTCCCTTGGGACTAGGACATAGTTTCTTCTCCTTCTGGAATAAAGTGATTAGCAGGTGGAAAGGCAAAATGGTGCAGATCAGTATGGGCAGAATGCTACCATACATCTAGAAAATAAAACAGGGGGACCGTGGATATGTCTGTTTGCATACGCCTAGCCTGTCTCCAGAAGGAAACAAGCTGGCCACCATGACCAAATATATTATCATTTATTTAAAAACAACAACAAGGCCAGGCACAGTGTCTCATGCCTGTAATCCCAGCATTTTGGGGGGCCAAGGTGGGAGGATCACCTGAGGTCAGGAGTTCAAGACCAGCCTGGCCAACATGGAGAAACCCTGTCTCTATTAAAAATACAAAAATTAGCTGTGTGTGGTGGTGTGTGCTACTTGGGAGGGTGAGATAGGAGAATCATTTGAACCCAGGAGACGGAGGTTGCAGTGAGCCAAGATCACGCCACTGAACACCAGCCTGGGAGACAGAGCAAGACACCTTCTCAAAACAACAGCAACAACAATACATGTCTTGGGTGTGGCAGCCAGGAGGGAGGAGGAGAAGAGGTAGGGAAATTATTGATAACATCTCTTAACACTTTGCCACGCCTCCCAACCTGTGCCCCACACCGTCTCCACCCTTTGCAGCCACCAGCCTACTGAGGAGGCTCATTGCATAAGGAAAAGTAAATGAAAACAGGAAAACCATTGGTGATTAGTGAGGAAATAAGTACATGCTGCATCCTGTTAGAATGGGATCTTCCAAACTGGGGAGAGCAAAACTACATTTTGATACCCTTGCAAACACCTGGTCAGAGCTTCCCCTGTTAGCATAAGAAGAATAAGGGGCAGTGAAAAAACACAGACATTAGCTCAAAAGATGAGTTGAATAACATCTAGAGATACATAGCAGTTGACAGCTTCTTACTCCAGAAAGGGAGAGAACTAGCATTTAACAAGCTGACAATGTTTACCAGCTATTAGGTTGGAAGATTTATGGACATTATCTCATTATATCTCAATTAAAATGAAATGGAAGTATTATTGCTATTTTACAGAGGAGAAAACCAAATCTCAGTGGGGTTAGATAACTTGTCCAAAATCAGATAGTAGTGGAGCTGTCTTACTACCAGACCTGCTGGGCTCCAAGCTCTGTTCTTTCTGTTACATCTTTTTCTAGGTTGTTCTAGGATAGTAACAGCGAAGGGAAGTTTCCTGAATTGCATGGGAGGGTAAACAAAATTATCCTAGGTCCCTTTCTAATCTCAGAGCTGATGACGCTGTGAGTCTCCAGGGCAAAATAAAAAGCTTCAGAGACCAAAGTTCACTGCCTTCAGTTACCTCTGGAGAATCCACGCTGCATTCATCCATCAGAATGGGAAACCCCGAGAGAGGCTGCTAGGCTGAGCAACCCTGCTGTCCTGAGCAAAAGCAGGGTTCTTTTAGTGAGGATGCAATGGAGACCAGAAAACAGGGAGGCAACCAGCAGTATCTGCCACAGCAGGGCCCAAGAGGCTTGTCTTTCTCACCTCCAGGGCTCTCAGGCAAGGCAGCCTTCAGCTTGGCAGTGCCAAAGAAACCTTATCAGGGGATACATGTTGCCCGGGGCTGGAGGGGCCTGGTGGTGACACCAGGGACCTTCCAGAGCAGACTGGTCCTGGATCTGGATGCCAGTACGTGGTCCAGAGACCATCCTTTAGAAAGGAGGATGGAGTGTAGGTTTGGGACTAGGAAATCACCAAGGAAGCCAAGCCCTGGTCTCTACAGAGTCTGGGGCCTACTGTCTTTGGAGAATGATCTGAAGCTGGAGAAGGGAGCAGAAATGGACATTTACAAGCTTCTGTTGTTTTTCAGGTATCTCCCTCGGGGTCTCTGGGTCCCCTCTCTGTCCCTCCTGTCCACAGTACCATGCCTGGAACAGGTGAGCTTTAAAATGAGTTCTGAATAACACCAGAATTCTTTTTAAAAATGGGATATTAGAACTGAAAGGTATCTATCTAAGTCAGGATTCCCTAAATGTATTTCAAAGAATATTAAAATCTATGTTGGGGAAAAAACCGTTCCGTGATCAAGTAAGTTTGGGAAATGCTGAGTAAGCACAGTTTAAACAAGCGTATGTTTGTTGTTTGTTTTGTTGTAATTGCAGCACTTTTCAGCACTCAGGTGTATAACATTCCAAAATGAACTGTATGGAAGGCCCAAGGAAGGCAAGGCTTCCCAAAGTAATTTTCTACCGAACTCCATTCCTCTAAAAGAACCTGATTATTTCAAAGAACTAGACAGGATGACCACATGCCCAAGCGTGGTCAGGACAGTCCCAGTGTCTGCTTCATGTCCTGACATAATTGTCAATAGCACTTCCTTTCACTTTTCAAAGTGTCTTAGGTTCGACCAGGCGTGGTGGCTCACACCTGTAATCCTAGCACTTTAGGAGGCCGAGGCGGACGGATCACAAGGTCAGGAGATTGAGACCATCCTGGCTAACACAGTAAAACCCCATCTCTACTAAAAAATACAAAAAATTAGCCAGGCATGTTGGCACATGCCTGTGGTCCCAGCTATTTGGGAGGCCGAGACGGGAGAATCGCTTGAATCTGGGAGGCAAAGGTTGCAGTGAGCAGAGATTGCGCCACTGCATTCCAGCCTGGGCGACAGAGCGAGACTCTTGTCTCAAAAAAAAAAAAAAAAATGTGTCTTAGGGTCTTAGTTTGGATGGTAAAATATATGTCACTCTATCCGTAGAACACAGCTTGGGAAACATGAACACAAGAGTTAATCCAAATACAAATCTGTCGTTTCACAGAGGATGAAAATGAGTTTCAGCACAGGCCACAGAGCTGCTGAGTGGTTGGCCAGGGACCAAGACAGGGCTCAAGTGCTCTCACTCCCAGTTCATTGCTCTTTTTGTTTTTGTTTTGTTTTGTTTTGTTTTTTTATGACAGGGTCTTGCTCTGTTGCCCAGGCAATGCAGCAACACAATCATGGCTCACTGCAGCCTCGACCTCCCAGGCTCAAGTGATCCTCCCATCTCAGCCTCCTGAGTAGCTGTGACTACAGGCGCGCATCATTACACCTGGCTCATTTTTGTATTTTTGTAGAGACTGACTTTCACCATGTTGCCCAGGCTGCTCTTGAACTCCTGGGCTTCATCGGCCCTCCTGCCTTGGCCTCCCAAAAGTATTGGGCTTATAGGCTTAGGCACCATGCCCAGCTCGGCTCATTACTTTGTAGAAAACCATGCACCTTTTCTATGTGGAGACAGGACACTAGAGTGGCTGGCAGTCTTTCATGGTGCCCTCAAATTCTCTTTCTCCCCTCTTCACTTGCCTTTCTTTCCTCCTCTCTTCCTTCTTGTTCTTTCTCTCCTCCCGCCTCTTGGTCTGGGGCTGCGTGTGCCCAGCCTAGGGTGTGTCTTAGAGTAGGGTGATTTTGGCATCTGTTCTTGCATTTGGCAAATCTTAGACTTGCAGAACCAGCCACACCACTCTCCAGGGGCTGGGCTGCAGACAGCATTTTTGATGAGAGCCCCTCTGGGTGTGGGCAGAAGTTGATGCTAATGAGGCAGGAGGTGGGCAGGTGGGAGAGGGTGAGGTCCCTTTGGGGATACAGCAGGAAATTTGTGTTGGAGGGGCTATGTCCCGGTGTTCCGGGATCCAGCAGCATTATTTTCTCCTTGTTTTTGCCTCTCCTTGTCCTCAGTAACGTCATCCTGTTCCCCTGGGAACAACAGCAGGCCTTCATCTCCTGGCTCACGACTCCACGCCAGCAGCCCCACTGCATCTCAAAATCACTCCAAAGCAGCAGTGAACTCCGCCTCCAGTTTTAACTCTTCAGGGTAAGGTAGAGCGGAGGGTGCAGAGACCTCCCAGCAGGGCCATGGGACGTGTGAGAAGCTGGGCCCATGCCTTGGGAAAGAAAGCGTGTCATAGATAGGGTTAGAAAAGAGGAATGGGGTGGCAGGGAGAGGACAGAGAGAGAGACAGACTGGACTCTATCCCTAGGGAGTGGGGATTTTAAAAAGAAGCTTCAGTCAGTGAGCCACCCTGGCAAGGAGCTGATGTCAACAAAGCCAAAATTTCCATCCTTATTTTGAGGGTGGAAATTTCCAAACACTCATGTCAGAAAGGGCCAGGTCCTTTGCTGGGCTTCATGCAAGGAGCCCAGTTTTCCGAAGGTTCTGATGGGAGCCTAGATCTTAGGCACAAAGAAAACCCTGGGCTTCAAGCATGACTGACACAGGGAGAGAGGGAAGTGCTGCCAATTCCTGTCTCCCATTCCCACCTGGGATGCAGTGGGGAAGGCAGCCTCCTGTGCTTCAGTTCATGAAGCAAAGAATCTACTCTAAAAAGCATTCACAGAGCTCATGCCTGTGAGAGAGAGATTCTGCCCTGGTTCAGAACAAAGCAGAGATATATAGGTTACAGACCTGAGTTTGTCAGAAAAGATGAACCCACCTGTCCGAATCCAGGTAGCCAGCTCTTATTGGCCACTTGTTACACAGACCAAAACTTCAGAGTGCCTCACCTACCCCTACTGAGAGAGAGAGAGAGGGAACCATATAATATACATTACTAGCTTTAAAAAAAAGTTTCAAAATATAATTCATATGCCATAAAATTCATCATTTTAAAGTGTACAATTCAGTGTTTTTTAGTATATTCACAAAGTTGTACAACCATCAGCATTATCAAATTCCAGTATGTTTTTATTAGCCCTCCCCCTAAAACCCCTGTACCTGCTAGCAGTCACTCCCCATTCCCATCTTACACCATCACATTAATAGCTTTAGGATTGACTTCTTTCTTCCTTCCAGATCTTGGTACCGATGGAATCATCCCACCTACCTCCACTGAGACCAAAAAGTTTCTCCTACTCCACCTGGCCCTGTATTCCCCCTGGAAGGAAGGGAGTCATGCCTTCTATGTACAGACAGATTGGTTTCAGAAGAATGGAAGAAAATCCCCACTAGCAATGAACCCAGACTCTTGTCTTCTTCAGGAGCAAGGTCCTCCAGAGAGCCAAACTGTGACTGAACCAAGTGCAGACTCCTAATGCTCTTGAAATATACAGCCCCTCCTAGGAGCTTACCGTTTTCACCTTCCTTGCCTATGCCCTTGCCTTCTAGTTCCAAATATTTTAGCCAGCTCACTGTGGCAATAGTCTCTCAGAGAAAAGACTTGCTGTTATTCCCCAACTCATCTGTGAGCTTCTGGGGACAGCCAGTTGGCTGGGATGCCAAACACCAGAGGGGGAGTTAATAGTTTTGACTCTGAACTTGGCCACAATCCCTGAACTGATCCCAAAATCTGTGAAAAGATTTGAATCTGAGATCGCCACCAAAGCCTTGATGTTTTCTCTGTACAGCTAAGTTTTCTGATGGAATCTTCATCTCACCCCATTGTCTTTTTAACCTCGTCCCCATTTCTACAACCAAATCCATTCATCCTCACACCCTCCAGGTTCCCTGCTTTCTGCAGAAGGTGTAAAAGAGCTGCCCTTGGTGGGTGCCCTGGGCACGTTGCTCTGCCCACCGGTGCCCTTCTGTCTGTCCGCGTCTGCCCCGGGCTCAGGAATGCCTGTTCTTTCCCTCCCTCCCTGTGTTTCTCTTTATCCTGACCCCTCTCCTTTCTCCAGGCAGCAGAAGAGGAAGAACACAAGAGCAAACACACAACAACAATGGTGGCAAAATACCTGTATATAGCCCTTTCCCATTTTTTGCATTATGTTCTTAACTCCTTAATGTGGAATTTTCCAGCAAAACATTTAACTCAGGTGTGATTTTTGAAAATGTCTTTGTAATATTTTATCTTCTTTAAAAAGGGGGGAAAATACCAAAGTGTGAAATACTGTGCTAGCTTCCAGAGTTCCCACATGGGCTGGGAATCTTTTTTTTTTTTTTTTTTTTAAATACACGGAGTCTCGCTCTGTCACCCAGGCTGGAGTGAAGTGATGTGATCTTGGCTCACTGCAACCTCTGCCTCCCAGGTTCAAGCGATTCTTCTGCCTCAGTCTCCTGAGCAGCTGGGATTACAGGTGCATGCCACCATGCCCAGCTAATTTTTGTGTTTTTAGTAGAGATGGGGTTTCACCATGTTGGTCAGGCTGGTCTTGAACTCCTGACCTTGTGATCTGCCTGCCTCAGCTTCCCAGTGTTGGGATTAGAGGCATGAGCCACCGCGACTGGCCTGGGCTGGGAATCTTTGTTGACTTCTTTGGGAACATTATCTTTAGAGTCTCCTTTGTGGGCCAGTGTGTACATATGTAACATGAAGCCATTCCAGAAATGGTGACTTAAGGAAAAAAAAAGACTATATGTCTAGGAAATTGGTGAGATTCAAAGGAATCTCTCTGTTCCTAAATAAATGTGTATAGTGATTATGAAAAGTATTCCACCGTTGATAAGAAGAGGTTTAGATTCTGTGCTGTGCCTTTTTGTTGTTGTGGGGGCATGTGAGTGCATATAATGAAATGGGATGGCAAAAAATGTTTCAAATTGGGACATTAAGTGTATTACTTCCCAAACTGATGCTAAAAATGGCATATGTTATTACAAGGCCCTGAAGGAGTCTGTGTTGTTACTCTCTGTAACAGAACTACCTTGAGGGCAGAGTAGGCAAGAGATATTGTAAGTGGGAGGATGGTGAGTGTTTAAGGTGAAGTCATTTGGACACTTAAGAGGTGGGGACTGAGGCTGATATCTCATGTCTCAGATACCCTGAATGGCAATTATTCGTTACTCACAACATAAAGCAATAAATGTTTGAGGCAAAGGATATTTTAATAATCATATATTAGCTGGGCTTCGTGGTGCATGCCTATAGTCCCAGCTACTGGAGAGCCTGAGATAGGAGGATCTATTGAACCCAGGAAGTCAAGGCTGTAGTGAGCCATGATCATGCCACTGCACTCCAGCCTGAAAAACAGAACAAGACCCTGTCTCAGATATATATATAAGTAAAATAGTAGGCTGGGTGTGGTGGCTGATGCCTGTAATCCCAGGACTTTGGGAGGCCAAGGTGTGCAGATCACTTGAGGCCAGTAGTATTAGTATTAGGACATACATATTATTTTGTGTTTTTGTTCTTGTGTGTTTTTGTGTCTATATTTATTTATACAGATATATATATATATATATATATCTTCTTGTGACTTCTGGTGAGGAGATTGAGAGGCACCAAAGTTATTCTTGCGGTTTTTCTTAAATTAATACAAATTTAGATAGTTACCATTGCAGATTGTAGTGAGCCAAGATTGTGCCACTGCACTCCAGCCGAGGTGACAGAGCGAGACTCCGTCTCAAAAAATAAAATAGTCGCTATCGCTGACGTAAACACTGACCTGTGGGAAAGAGAGACCCTTCAAAAATGTAATGGCTGATGGGGAAAAAGTAAAATTGGGATTAAACAGTTGTTGCAAATAATAATATCCACACAGGAAACGTAAATATTAATAATTAAGAGTTAACCGCTCCCTGATGTTTGAATGGGGCTTTTAAGATTTCTATTTCATGTCATGAAGTGGGAGAAGGCCTAAGGGTAACATTTACTTTCTCAAGAAAAGATCGAGTTAAAAGGGGCTGGGTATGTAGCAAAGAGACAGCAAAAAGAGCCTTCAGCAGTAATTAAGGGGACTGCTCCACCAGCCACGAGCCCATCTGTGCATATGTCTGCACACATCCACATGCGTGCTTGCATTCCTCCCTGTACGCTCATGGATGCTAGAGCTGACCTTTTCTACAGCAGTCTTGGCTACCTTCACATCCTACTCAGGTGAGTGTTAAAAGCGGATCCTTTGCATTGTCCGAAACTTGGATTTTCATCCATTTGCCCATGATTTTTTATGAAAGAAATAAACAGAATTGTAGCCTGTTCAGACTCCAGTAGCTTTTCTTGCCAACCAACTTGGACATTGCTGAACAGAGTCAAGCCTGAAAGTGAGCAGGGTCACCTTTCATGTCTGCATGATTCTGTACAATCCGTAATTCCAGGGAAGTTTAACGGAAGCTTCATTTGCTGCCTCAGCATCTAACTAGGGACAAGACAATCTCAGGGCAACCGCCAGTCATTGCCAAGGGAGGAAAAAAGATTGATGCTACTGCTTTTCAAATTTTATTTCATGCTCTGAATGTTTAGTTGACTCAAAACGTGTGGGCCCAGCTGTGTGCTCCTAAGACAAAGTAGGGACTTTTGGTCTGACATACAGACTGAGTTTCTTAACCCCAGGACTCGAAGCAGGAGCCCTGGCCCGAGCTCCCAGAGGGCCCCTTGTGCCCTATGCATGCCCCCGCCATAGCTCACTCACTCACTGTTCTGCCTCGTCCCTGTGTCGGGGGGACCTCCTTGCAGTTGAGGCTTTTTTTTTTTTTTTTTTCCTGTATCCCTGTGGCTAATATTGTGACTAGCTCATAACAGGCAATTACGATTTTTAAATATAAAATTCCCTTTTTTTCCTCAACTTTCAATGCCCTTCACTGAGGAAGGAGTTGTGAATACAGGAGAATACAATGCACATCTGCAGGAATTTTTAGGTAAGTGGAGGCAGCATATCTCAGTGCTTAAAGCCATTGTCATGCCAGACTCCTATTGACTTCAGGAGGGATAGCATTAGATTCAAGAGGCCAGAAACCAAGAGCCAACAATTGCGACATGGGGTTTGTTGAGGGGAACTTACTTAAGAGGGATCCAGTGGCTGGACAGGAGAACCACCACTGCCTGCAGGAAGCGTGCAGTTTATATAGCACTTCCTCTTAACACCCTCCGGCTAACAACCTCCACCTGGCAACCTTCATTTAACCCAAAACAAAGGGCCTCAGCCCCCTGTATGGCCCACATTCCAAGGGCTGGGCCAGGGGCTCAGATGTTCCTCATAAAGAATGAATCTCTGGGTTGGCCACACTTGGAACACTAGACACACATCCAGGTGCATCTGTCACACAGGGTCATTCTCAGGGTGTACAGTACTGAAGTTACCCCTGTCAGGTGCATCTGTCACACAGGGTCATTCTCAGGGTGTACAGTACTGAAGTTACCCCTGTCAGGTGCATCTGCTACACAGGCATGATTTCTAGAGTCGTAGTGCCTGGGTTTTCACCCTACTCTGCCTCCTACTAACCGTGTTACCTTGGGAAAATCTTGACTACCCCACAACTCAGTTTCTTGCTGTAAAATGGGGATAACAATAGGTCCCATCCCATAGAATTGTTGGTGAGGATTAAATGAGTTTATATATATAAAGTGCTTGGAACAATGCCTGGTACATTAACAAGGGCAATATAGGTGTTATTTGTGATTATTGCAATTATTATTCTCGTTGTTGGTGGGGAGCTTCCCGATTCCTGCTTTCCCTAACAGCCCAGAATTTCTCGGGGATGCTACTGTTGACAAAGATCTGATATGATGGAACAGGGATTGTGGCTAGAGGTAGACACATCAACAAAATTTAATCCCAAGTCATGAAGCTTGAACCTAGAATCCCAATCACCCTAGGATAAAGGCCCAATATTCTAGGAAGAACTGGCCCCTTCCCTTTTCCCTTATCCCCTCAGCCTTTAGACTCCTTAAGACTTTAGTACTCTGTTTCTTTCATGGGAAATGATGGCAGCAAGAAGAATGTCCAGATTCAGATACCAGAAAAAAAGATTCTGCAACAACAACAAATGGGGAGGAGGTTGAGTTCTGCATGCTCTCCATTCAGTGAAGTGGATCCTTCCATGTTTCACTTCTCCAGACTATCATTACCTCTTATCGGGTCTAACCCAACACAGGTGTAACAGGCCTTCTCCAATTCATCTTACACTGATTTTAATTGGGTATTCCTAGAGCTGGGCTTCTCAACTTTGGTTGCACATTGGAATCATCCAGAGAGCTTTTAAAATGGTTGATTTCCACACAGAGATTCTGATTTACTTTGTTTAAAGTGTGGCCTGGGTATTAGGATTTTAAATAGCTCCCAGGTGATTCTATCGTGCTATCAGGGTTAAGAACTAAGGCCCAACTGTGTATAGGAATCACTGAGAAACTTGTTAAAATGCAGATTTTTTTTTTTTTTTTTTTTTTGAGATGGAGTCTCGCTCTGTTGCCCAGGCTGGAGTGCAGTTGCACAGTCTTGGCTCACTGCAACCTCCACCTCCCAGGTTCAAATGATTCTCCTGCCTCAGCCTCCCGCATAGCTGGGCTTATAGGCATGCACCACCATGCCCGGTTAATTTTGTATTTTTAGTAGAGATAGGTTTTCACCATGTTAGCCAGGCTGGTCTGGAACTCCTGACCTCAGGTGATCCACCCACCTCGGCCTCCCAAAGTGCTGGGATTACAGGCATGAGCCACCGCGCCCGGCCCCTAAAATGCAGATTCTTGTTTGGTAGGTCCGGGGTTAGGTTCTGAGATTCTGAGTTTCTGATGCATTCCAAGGTGATGCAGATTTTGCTGGTCCATAGAGCACACTTTGAATAGCAAGGGCTTGGAGAACATGATAATATGATGCCTGTGTTCAATCATGGGCTTCCACGTAATAAGATATTTCAGCTTGGCATCTTAGGTTGGCATCAGAGGCATTTAGGGCCCCTAACAGCAATGGTTATCAAATGTGACCATCTGAATGACTCCTGGGCAAGTTTAAAAAAATACAGATCCCTGGGCCCCATACCAGACCTACTAAATCAAGATATTCAAGGTACAGCCTGCACAGGGTATTTGAAAACACTTCCTAAGTGGCATAGATGAGCAACACATTTTAAGAATTGTGATATGGTTCCATTATAGTTTTCCAGGCTCCTTCCCCATTAATTCAACAAACAAACACTTTTTGTACCTGCCTTGTGCTAGGTCCTAGGGAAACAAAGATGAAACCAGTGCCATCCTTACCTTTGAAGGGTTGGTCAGATAAATGACGAAAACTAGAATATTTACTATTCCCCAGGGACGGTCTAAACACTCAGATTTCTGCTAATGGTCTTCACCTTTTAAGAATGTCTGGGTCCCTCAGCACCCAGGATTGCCTGTCCTGATCAATCAATCCAGACACTGTCTTTACCCAGCTAATTTTTGTATTTTTAGTAGAGATGGGGCTTCACCATTTTGGCCAGGCTGGTCTTGAGCTCCTGACCTCGTGATCAACCCACCTCAGCCTCCCAAAGTGCTGGGATTACATGCATGAGTCACCTTGCCCGGCCTGGAGCCTCCATTCTTGTCGCTCAAACTTACTCTGCTCCATATTAAAATAGGCCCAGAGAAGAAAAGGATTTACCCAAAGTGAAATAAAACAGTTGACATTTATTTAGTGACTTCCATGTGCCAGTCATTGTTCAAAGCACTTTACATATATAATCTCTAAAAATTCTCAAAATAACCTTATGAGACAGATATTATTAGTATCCCCATTCTGCGGATCAAGGAAAGGGAGGCAACAGAAAAGTAACTTGCCCAAACACATACCAAGCAAGATTCACTCTCAAGCCTTATGCTTTGCTGCCAAGTTGGAGACAGGGCTGACACTGGAATACTGTAACTTCTAATTCTCAGGCCTGAGCACTTTCCTGCTCATCAGTTCCTGTTCCATGACTTAAATTCAAGCACGAGGGCAAGAACGATGTCTGACTTCCCCAACAATGCCTAGTAAGGGTGCAAGCACTTAGTAGGTACTCGATACACGATGATTGGATGAGCTGTCTCTCGAGGGGAGGGGAGAAATGGATAATGATTTAAACAAACAACAACAGCTAAACAAGAGCAGCGGCCCGCAGGTCTCACGTCACCGTTAGATCCCTCTTGACCCCCCCGCCAGAGAAGTAGGACCCTCCCGCGCGCTTTCAGAACTTCGGTGGCCCGGCTCTGCGCTCCATCCTCCCAGCCAGCAGGTGCCCCCAGACCCCCGGCTCCTCCTCCGCCGCCGTCACAGCCTTGCCCTCCAGCTCTGGTTCCTCCGCTTCCTGTTGCAGCTATCTGGGCCCCGAGCTGCGGGCGCCTGGGCGCCCGAGGCTTCCCGGTACGCTCTGCCAGGTAACAGCGCGGCGCGAACTGCCCGGCCGGGGTGGGCACCGGGCCTGCACGTCCCATTGGTGGGGAAGGAGGCGGCAGAGGGCCCAGGCCGTCCTCCGAGGGGGAGCGGCCCTCCTCCTGCCTCGGGCGCCCGAGGCCTTCCTGCTCCAGGCTGCGGCGCCGGCGGGATGCAGGGATAACGGTGCTTGGCTCCGGCTCCCGGTCCAGGCGTGGCCGAGCGTCTCAGGCACCGCCGCGCGGAGATGCGATCGCCGTCCCTGCGAGGCCTCGGGGCCAGCCACGCCTGCTCCAAGGCTCCTCCTCGTCAGCCTGGCCCTGGAACGGGAGAAACCGGGAGAGGAGCTTTGGGCTTTGGAGCGGCGATGGCCTTCCAAATGCCCTTCCGTTCTTTGAGAAAAACCAAGAGCGAAAGGCCGAAACCCACACAGGGAGTTCCCAAGGTCACAGAGTGGTGCCTGCCATTTACGAATGTCTGTTCTTTTATTTAAGTGTTTGTAAATGGGCTACTGTTTTCTCTGTTCTGCCAAGGATTTAGGATTCATAGAAAAGGACTCTAAAAATACTAATTGGCATATCCAAATGAGCTGATCCGCATTACTGGCCAGTGACCCTGGCCTTTAAAAGGAGATAAGGGAGGGCGGTTCTTTTCACGCGGGACACTTTGTATTTCTGGCCCTTACTCTAAGAATTGGCCTTGATATTTTACAAAGTTTATCTCAGAACTTCACGTCAGAACTGGACCGGACTGTAGAGATCTTCAGTTCTAGCCTCTTTCTTTTCTTTCCCTTTCTCCCTTCCTCCCCTTCTTCCTCCTTCTTTTCTTTTCTTTTCTTTTCTTTTTTTTTTTTTTTTTAACGGGTTCTAGAGGTTAAAGTGATTTACCCACACTCTTATGGCTAGTCTTTCTAGCGGCAGAGACAGAATTGGAACCCAGGACTGTTATGGACATCTACTGTTTTCTTGAATGGAAATGTGATTTCAGATGAAAGCTGTACAGAACTCGACCTTCATAAAGCCTTCTCTGGATAGCTTTCTTGGGAGTGGCTTGTGTATTGACGTCCACAAATACTATTTTGCTGGTCAGAACAAGGTTAAGCAGTAAGCATAGCCATGCAGAAAATTCCTGCTGAGATGAAACAGATATCTGAAATGTTTTTGACTTTTTATTTGTACTTTTCAATGGAGGAGCTAATGAGTACTAATAACAACATCTTGGTCATTTTTAGATTTTAGTCCTGTGTGACTAAATTGACTCAGTTATAGTTGTTTTTGTCCTAATGTATTTGTCACTAGTAAAAGTTTCAAGATACAGCATTCTGGCTTCATTTTTAACTGAATAATTGCCTTAAGGATATTTTTAGATCTCAACAAAAACTCTCCACCTCTTGTATGTTAGAATCCTTCTGCTTCACTCTTGGCAAATCTTTGGGTTGGATTTCAGAACTGAATAAAGCCAGAATTTTCCCCCAACCTCCAAGATGTCTGGACTCTTCGTTCAGTTCTATATTTAAGTTTATCCCAAGTTTTGATTTTGACTGATAAACCTGTGACCCAAATCCAAACCTCAGCTGAATTTAGTATCAGCTTAAAACCACATTAAACTGTCACGTGTCATGTGACCTCTAGCAGAAACCAAAGTGGCCGTGTTCTGTTTTTTCATGAGCACTTTTCATTGGGGTTTTTGAACTGTGAAGACAGTACTTAATACGTGTGCTTTATTATCCATGTATTATTGGTCAGTCATCACTGGAGGGTTATTATTGACATTTACTCATTATAAAATGTGATGCCAGCCTACCAACTCGGAGTGCAGTTCCTGGTTTCTGGTTTACAACATTCACCAGTTGCTAACATGTTATCTCGGAGGAACTTGGAATTATAAATACAGCCATACTTTGGAAGATTCTTGGCTGTTTAGATAAGGAAGATAAGACAAGGCAGTATTTTTGAATTATTATGTAATAGAAATGAGGACATATACACAGAAAGACCCAATGCTGTTTTCTTAGGGTACATCCTTTGTTTTCTGGTTTTGGTCTTTTCGTCATAGGATGGCATTAGCTCTGTGTCTGCAGGTGCTGTGCAGCCTGTGTGGCTGGCTCTCGCTCTATATTTCTTTCTGCCACCTGAATAAGCACCGAAGCTATGAGTGGAGCTGCCGGCTGGTCACCTTCACCCATGGAGTCCTCTCCATAGGCCTCTCCGCTTATATTGGCTTCATTGATGGCCCATGGCCTTTTACCCACCCAGGTAGGTAGGGGATTTTCCCTTAGGGATTTATGATTTGGGGGTAGTCTTAGAAGGATGAGACTTTAAAACAGAATTCGTACAATATTGAAAATTAACTCCCATTATAATTTTGTATTGGAATTCTCAGTCTTCTTCATTAACTCTGATGTTGTTTATGTCGTCTGTTGTTTCTGCTTTTTGTAACTCTGCTTTTAAAATAACGTTTAAATTGCTTGTTGCAATTTAATCAGAAATATAAAAACCACAAAGCCAATATCAACATCTTCCACTACCACCCCCCTCCAAAAGACACAAATAGAACTGTATTATACATGTTTTTGGCAACTTGCAACTTTTACTTGACTGTATATTCAAAAGACATCACATTTCCATGTCTGCATTAAGAGGATGAGATGCTCCTTATCCTTTTTAATTGTTACTAGATGTCCAAATGTTACTTTCATAAATGTAAAAATTTTACCCCCTTGTATTAATCGGCTGGTGCTGCCATAACACAGTACCACAGAGTGGGTGGCTTAAACAACAGACTTTATTTTCTTGCAATTCTAGAGGCTAGAAGTCCAAGTTCAAGGTGTTAGCAGGTTTGGTTTCTTCTGAAGCCTCTGCCCTTGGCTTGCAGATGGCCGCCCTCCCACTGTGTCTTTACATGGTCACCCCCTCTGTGTGTGTGTGTGTGTGTGTGTGTGTGTGCGTGTGCGCACACGCACATATCTGTGTCCTAATCCCTTCTTTGAAGGATGACAGTCACATTGGATTACTCTAATTACGCCATTTTAACTTGATTACCTCTTTCAAGGCCTTATTTCCAAATACACTCACATTCTGAGGTACTTCCGGTTAAGGGCTTTAACATATGAATTTGGGGAGGGGGTATACAATGCAGCCCTTAACTCCCCTGGAATGTAATTTTAAAAATATTTCTTTAGATTCTCTTATTGATTTTCTGAGTTTTCCCCCAAATTGTCAAACTGATGAAAGCAACTGTTAAGCTTTGTGTTTTATATGAAGGTTCTAAACGGTTTCAAATATGTCAGGTCCTTGAAACCTATGTTCCTGGACATGAGAACACACTCAGTTTTGGGGCCCTCTCCAGAATCTACTTTCAGGATGGGTTAGGGCCACCGAGTGTTCATAACCTAACCCATTAAGCTGAGAAAAAAAATCTGACATTCAGGAAACAATGACTCAAGAGTCTGGAACTAAACCTTTAGCAGGGTAAAAAAAAAATAGTTTAGGATTTTAATTAAAGGAACAAAATAACTGGATTTTATGCTGTTCCACAGAGGGGACACTGAGATTATTGCCTGCATTCATTGAAGGATGCAAACTCACTGAAGTCTGATTCATCAGAACAGCATTTCCTGGGGTCCGAACATTGTTTAGCTTGATAAAGACCTAGATTTTATATTTTAGTCTTTCTTTGGTTCTCATTAAAAAGCACGTGGCTGCCATTGTTTTTGCTTCTTTAATGTTCAATAAGGTTTGAAAGACAACAACATAGGATCCCTATGCAAGGTAGCACAATTCCCAGTCACTCAATTTGCTTCTGTCTTGGTTTATTTCAGGCTCACCTAATACACCTCTCCAAGTTCATGTTCTGTGTCTCACCTTGGGCTACTTCATCTTCGACTTGGGCTGGTGCATCTACTTCCAGTCTGAGGGTGCCTTGATGCTGGCTCATCACACATTGAGTATCTTGGGCATTATCATGGCCCTTGTACTTGGGGAGTCTGGCACAGAGGTCAATGCAGTCCTCTTTGGAAGTGAGCTTACCAACCCCTTGCTACAGATGCGCTGGTTTCTCCGGGAAACAGGGCACTATCACAGTTTCACTGGAGATGTTGTGGACTTCCTCTTTGTGGCTCTGTTCACAGGAGTGAGGATTGGTGTAGGAGCTCGCCTCCTTTTCTGTGAAATGGTCTCCCCCACGCCTAAGTGGTTCGTGAAGGTTGGGGGAGTAGCAATGTATGCTGTGTCTTGGTGTTTTATGTTTAGCATCTGGCGCTTTGCATGGAGGAAGAGCATCAAGAAGTACCATGCTTGGAGAAGCAGGCGGAGTGAGGAACGGCAGCTGAAACACAATGGACATCTCAAAATACACTAGCCAAGGCTTGCTCCAGATTATGGATTGGGTTAAGTCAGCCATGGGAACCAGGTTGGAAATATGACTGTTATGGAATTATGCTTATAACAAACTTAGGTTTCAAAAAAGGGCTAAATTTATTGATCAATTTGGTCAGTCTTCAAGCCGAGCGTATATCAGTATTAAAACACTAACTTCTACAGTGGCACAGTTGTAGAAAGTGAGAATACTCCTTGGTAGTTGGGAGTAAGTCAGACTGTGAAGTGAGCACTACAGGCATTTGTTTTCATTTGTGGTGACCCTGGGTCCTCCTGTCCCTGGGAGGTTTGATGTTCAGGCAGCTTAGAAAGGAACTCGAAAAAGATTAGTGCCGATTCTTGTTCTTTTGAGAAGTAACTCCTTCAATAAACACTGATTTCTGCTTTCCATGTAGCAATTTATCTAAGTTTACCTCATTTACTATAAAGTGAGGGGCTTTCAGGAAGACACATGCCTTTGGCATTTTGAACATTTGATCGGGGAATTAGTTCTGCTTAAACAGAGCGGGTAGGAGGGCGAGAGTGAAACTGGCAGTGAGGGGGAGGGTTACTTACTGAACCTCCTATACCAACTGTGCTAGAGGTCCTCAAGACCACTGCCAGGTTCCGTAATTCTCTGGGAGGACTCAGAGAACTCAGCATATAGTCTTACTCATAGTTCTGATTTATTATAGTGAAAGATACAAAGAAAAATCCGTAAAAGGAGAAGGCACCTGAGACAAAGTCTAGGAAAACTAGGCACAAGCCTCCAGAGTCCACTCCCAGTGGGATCACACAGGATGCGCTTAATTCCCCTAGCAATGATTTGTGACAACATGTGAATGAGTTGTCTACTGGAGAAGGTCATTACAGACTCAGTACCCAACGTTTTTACTGGGGACAGATCATCTAGGCAGACTTTCCCTGGCGGATAGCAAAATTCAAGACTCTCAAAAGGAAAACAGGTGTCCAGCATAAGCCATATTGTTTGCACAAACAGTTCAGATACAGTAAGCCAGTCTTATCAGTTAATGGTGGGAGCCCTTCCAAAATCTAAGTTCCCAAATGCCGGCCAGTGGCCAACCCTGTAATCAGGCCTCTCCAAGGATAGCAGTTTAGGCCTGCTATGTTAACTCTTTGATGCACAAAACCTATAGAGTTAGGGCTTTGGATTTGAGATGAATGAAGTGTGGGAGATTTACTGAGTTCTGTTATATGATTCTGCCCTACGAGGAAAACTATGCCAGTTCTCAGGGCTTTTGTGCATTAATCTCCTAGGCATTTGAGGCTATGACTAAATTCCATAGGGATTTACCATGTGGATTCCACTGTGCTTGAGATGGCAGTTTAGATTTCAGCTCTGCTGTACATATTGCAAACTAGAACCAAAGACTTTAAAGTATGTACTGGCCTCAGGGGGGTGAGGTTAATTTTTTTTTTTTTTTTTCATTTTAGATACATTCCCTTTTAGTACTCTTTCTTTTTTCCTATTTCTATTAAAAAGGTACCACTCTATGGACAAACTAATATGACAAGGTCAGTCTTGAAAGGAAAAAACATAATAATTCTTAGTGTGACAGTCTCCAACAGAAGCAAGAATATAAACTTAGAACAAGAGGTTAAGAATCAAGAATTCCTGGGTTCTTTTAACGAATTTTGCTACTCACTTACCAGATCATTTGGATAGGTTGTTTATTCTTTGCCTGAGTTTAAGCCTATTGTAAATGAATGAAATACCCTGTTGTATGTTTCACAGAGAAATTATGTGGCATTTTAGTAATGGAGGTCTTTAACATAGGGCTTTTATGGAAATATGAAGTATTTATGTATTTATTGATTATTTTTGCCATGTTATTTAGTTCAATGGTGTTTGACTAGCCCAGTGGGTGAGCAAGCATATGGTGCTACTGGAACCAAGGCTGGTCAGTAGGAAGTGTCAGTCCATTCCATGGCCACTGGTAATCTCACGTAATGAGCAGTTTCGAAAATGGATGTCTTGGCCACAGAAACCAGGCATGAAGGAGTGGTTGGAATGGTGTAAAGTCATCACTGTTAAGGGAACAGTAACTTTAAAAGCATGTTAACAGTGGATCTTTAAAAATGAATATGAAAGAGTTTTGCTGGTCATTGAGATAATCTGACAGCATCTCCACTTCCTTTTTTTTTTTTTTTTTTCATGAGTGCCCCTAAAATGCTGGTGAGCTTCTTTCCAACAAAATTGCAGTCAAAGTAGGATGCTGGGGAATGCTGATTTTAGCAAAAGCCTAGCAGAAAAGAGTGGCTTGGCACATGAGCTTAAAAAATAAAAAAGCTGGCTCTTGAATTTTGGCACAGTGCAACCTGTTCCATACCAGACAAATGAACAGGCTTAATCTGGTACCAATTCTTTTTCTCTCTTACTCCCCAGAAGTGAAGGGACTGCAGATCTTGTTGTTTGGGGGACACTTTCATTGGAATGTATATAGGTTTTTTTGAATGGTGAGAAATCTGAATAATTGATAAGGGGAAGGGAATCCCTCATTTCAGCTTTTCTTGATGTCACTAATAACTATGAAAAAAACCTCTGAGAGAACAATGTGAACTGAAGATGACTCAGCAGTTAAGATAATGCTCAGTTTTGAAACCACAGGTAAATGAAGGGCTAATTAATGTGTGGTATACTTGGACAAAATGAAGTACTCATTTGCACTGGATTACTATGTAATGATAGCTAACACTGTTCAAGAAGGATTTATATTTCCATAAGATTTGTACTAAATTTTATAAAAGTAAAACAACTTTTTATAAATCCAGAGTCTGTCTTTATATTTTTGTGGTGGTTTTGCCAAGATGTTAAAAAAAGCCTTTTGACCCGTAGAAATGTTGACCTGTATTCACACTTGTGAGTATCTCTAATCTGCTGTTCATTATCAATCATTCACGATATTTTTTATTTTGGTGGGGGGTAACAATTGACATACAGAAAACAGTCTGCCGAAAGAGAGAGGAAGAACCTTAATTTGTTTCTTGTTCTGCCACCTGTTTGGACACTTGCCTTTAAAGTGATAGTGTCGAGTTGACATCAGAAACATCATCTGAAGACAGCTGGGGGCCCTGTCTTGAGGACAGTACTTCCAATGCCTAAAACAGTCTGGGATGCATAGCAGATACTTAATAAGCATGTTGAAAGAATGGACAAGAGGATGAGAATGTGGTTTAGAATATTCCCCATTGGGAAACCTCCTCAAAGAGCATGTCCAGTGATTGGCTCATCAATGTCATTTTTCTAGGTAAAGCACTACTGACCCTGAGGAGGGTGTTCTAGACAGGCTTGACTTTCTGAAGGCATCCATAGTCTTTAACACAGTTGAGCTACCAGCAGCTTTAAAGAGGATTTCAGGTATTTTTTTGTTTTTGTTTTTTTTTCATTAATGCTTTATAGGCGACTACAGAGATTTTCATCGTTTAAAAAAATTAATTCTGGAATGAATAACCACTGGCTTAATTCAATCTTTTGCCTACCATCTTCTGAAGCTTTCCCACAGCAAAATGCCTTCTTTGCCCACAGCTAGAACCGTGGGTCTGTTTAAGTTTGGAAAGATCTTGAAAGCAGCTTGCCAAGAGGTTTTGTATGCAAGGAAGAGAAGGTGAATTAGGAAACTTTCCCAGTTTGTTTTATTCCTGAAGCTTAAGTATTGAGGCTTCCTTCAAGTATTAAAGAAAGAGGGGAACTCATTTTTAAAATGCATGATTTGACGAGTCATTGGGTTCAATTAATTGATACTTACACTGTAACATTATTAGAATAGGGGAGCATAAGATATTTAGTACTTTTAAGAAATATTTTTTTAAGTTTGGCGATAAGGTTTGCCTTTTGGTCAGTGTATGTGTGTATGTATAGATAGACAGACAGACAGACAGATAGATAGATAGATAGATAGATAGATAGACAGAGATAGATGGATGAATGGGATTCCAGTTACATGTAAACACTCAATTTTTAAGTCTTCAAGGTAGAATTGTTATGCTAGGATTCGCCAGCAGGTGGCAATGTGTCTTGGTTTCATCATTAGGAAGGTCTCTTGGCTAATCTGCTTCTATTCTTTCCAAAAATAAACATTACAAAATTAGCTGGCTGTGCCTTGAACCTAAAAAATCAAGCAATAAAGAGTCGTCTCTGGGCTCTGTTTATCTTTTCCGTTTTTTTTTTTACCCCGTTCTAACTAACGTCAGCCTGAGCTCATGCCTCTATTCGGGGATAATGATCCTTGCATGAACTGTTTCAGAATGACTTTTTGCAACAGTATTGTTAAGAGGTAATTGTTTCCTCTCTCCACATCCATTGTTTATTAGATTTGATTTGCTACTTGGATTCCACAAAATGGCTGAAATCCCTTGCCACCAACATAGGTCTAAGCTCAAAAGTCTGAAAATAGTTGGGTAAAGGGAATTAGCCACTTTAGACGTTTGCAGGCAGAATTGAAGAACTTAAATTGTATGTAGTACTGTATGTATTGTATGTAGTACTTAAATTGTATTGTATGTAGTACTTAAATTGTATGTAGTGCTTAAATTGCCATAATACTGAATTATTCGATCATAAAACTAGATGAGTATCTAAATCTCTCTACCCAGTAGGGGAAAAAACCGAAAAACCGTTTGGGAACCCTTCAGAGAACCGTGATGCTATTTACTGGATAAATATATCTCTTTTTCTTCTCCCATTTCTTTCCACAACACGCTTAAGTCGCTATGGAAAGCACCACGCTTTCTCAATTTGGCAAATAACACATTTCATTTTGCCAAGACAGAAACAGCATAAAAGCAATATTTACACCGAGAAGCCCTGCCTGCAGTCCCCAACTGCTCTCCCGCAGCCCAGAGCCTCCCGCTGCCGCCGCGCTCTCCCCCCGGGGCCGACAGGTGCCCAGGTGAGCGGGGTCTGCGGAGGCAGCGATGGGCGCCGGCCCGGCACAGGCAGATCGCGCGCAGCCAGGAAACAGGAGCGCCGAGTATATTCCCTTAGGGAATAAAAGTTTCCAGGACAAGGGGGGCCGGTTATTTCCAAAGAGCCTCCCGGCACAACATCCTCGGGATCTGGGGGGCGCTCTCGGGCGGTCTGTGGTGAAAGTCGACTTAGTACAAATTGGACTCGAAAGGGCACGTCTCGGCACTCACGGCCCCGGGCGCCACGGGAGGTGGGTGGGCCTCCCGGGGCCGCACGGGTCCCACCTCCCTCCCTCTCGCAGGACTACTTTTCCGCTCCCCCCAACCAGGCTCCGGCGGAGGCGTCCGCGCGGATGCGGGAGAGCCAGCCTGAGAGGCGGAGGGATCCCGGGTGAGGCGACTTCCCGAAGTCTGAGAGGAGGGGGCCAAAAAAGTCAGCGGGGGACGGGAAGCGCGAGCTCGCGCCGGACGCGCCGGGGCCGGGAAGCCAGAACCGGAACCGGAACCCGCGCGCGCGCCCGTGGTTGCGCGGCCCCCACCGCCGCCGGCCTTCTCCGTCGTTTGCGCGCGCTCCCGCGAGGGCCTCCAGAACCCGGCGAGCCGGCCCTGCGCTGGGAGTCGCAGCCGCCGCCTCCGCCTCCGCCTCTGGGGCCAGGGCTGCCAGGCCGGGCCGGACGGGCATCTCCCGCCCCTCGCGGGGAGCGTCGGGGAGGAGCCGCCGCCTCTGGCGACTGCGGAAGAGTCCGGGCCTCAAAGGGATGGGGAGCAGTCCGCGGCGCTGAGACACCCGGGTCCCTGTCACCTTGGGCCGCGGGACCCCTCCCCCGGCGCCCGCGGCTCGTCCCAGCGCCAGGAGCCTGGTGGGGGCGGCGAGCACAGGAGGAGAGCCCCGGGCCCGGGACATGGAACAGCGCGAGCCCGGCGCGGGACGGCCGGAGACGCGGCAGACGCTGCGGCCACGAGCAGCCGGCAGCCCCAGATAGAGAGCGGGGAGGGAGGGTCCCGGCCCTGCCGCAGCGGGGAGTTCGAGGCCCCGAGACTCCGGAGGAGGAGCCGACACCCGTCCCTGAGCTGCTGATCCCGCCCCAGCCCCGGCGGGAGTCCCGGGTCCCCTTCCCACGGCGCGCGGACTTCTCTCTGAGGAAGTTTCTCCTTGTGCCTCTGGAGGATTTCTCACTATCTCGACTCGCTCTGGACTGACTGGCTCCCTGGCTTTCTCGGTTTGTTTTGGGAGATAACTTGTTTTGCTCCAACCCGCATCCCTTGACCTCTTCCAATTGGATGGTCTAGATGACTGAATGGAGTTTTGAGTTGGACTTTTGCGTCCCTGACGGAGTTGGGCCTGATCCCAGAGCACTGGGGGTGGGGAGGAGGTGTTACTGTAAAATGCAAGTTGGATAAAAGGAGGATCTCTCGCCAAGGGCCCCAATGAGTGGCACACAGTCTACTATCACCGACAGGTTGGTATGAATTCCTCCTTCGCTCGGCCTCCCGGAATTGGGCCCGACCTAGCAGGGGAGTCGGTGATTGCAGATTGCCTTTGGCCAGCGAAGTTGACAGGCAGAGGAGAGAGGGTTGTTTCGGAGCTGTGCAGTTCCCCAGGGTTGCTGCCAGTTATCCAGTTGATTGGCTTTTGGAAATGTAACTTTTCTGGAGAGAAACTTCCCTCCCGCTTCTCGGAGAAGGGGGAGGTAAAGCCATGATTGTGGTTTTCCGCCTGTAGTGTGCATTAGGATTGTGTACTCATCTGGAAATCAGAAGAGAAGGTCATTTTGGGTGAAGGTCGGTGTCTGAAGTCGGCTTGGTATTGGTGTATTGTTTTTCGGTTTTAGCCCTGTCCTGAGGTAGTTCTCAAGACGATTACATTTTAGGAATTTCTACCTGTGAACTTAATGTTGAGCCTACTGCATGGTCACCTGGGAACTTGATCTGCTTTAGATGTTGACCTGCACAGTGTTTAATTATTATCTAATAACTTTCCAGAATGTTGACATTACCAGTAAATCACAGGTTCTTGCTGGAGACAGTGTCCAGGAGCTGAAGAAATGAGGGTAAATCATGGGGTTTGCTTTTAATTCTTGTATTTAAATATTTCATCTTCCAGAAACACTTGGCGTTTAAGAGATATAAACCCATAAGCACAGTATAAGCGTGCAGCTTAATTTGTTGAATTCTGTGTCTGCCCTTTATAGCACTTATCAATGTTGCATGGTGGTGTGGGGCGAATTGAGCTAGACCATGTGTGGTTGAAGTGCGTTTGCTTATCTAAGAGTTACTCTTCTCATAGGGTAAGGGATAAAAGCATATTGATTTCTTCACCACATTTCATTTCTCAATTTAATTATGACATTGCATGCCAGTCCCAAATTTGTCAGCTTGCTTTATTTTTAAGTCAATCTTCAAACTATTACATCATGAAAAAATAGATCAGGTGACTGAATTAGAGTGTCAAAACTCTGATGAAAAGTGCAACAATAGTGCTTTTGCACAAAGTAGTTTAATTTCCTAGTAAGAGTTTTACCCAATTGTAAGACTCATTTGTTGATTTTAAGAGGGCCAAATTCCATTATCATACCATAACAGCTACTCCAGAAACAGAACTTCCTCTTCCTGTTGATGCTTTCCAGCGTCACATGAATGTTCACTTAAAAGAGTCCGTTAAATAGTTAAAGTATTTATATTTACTCTGTGTATTTTTCAAAATGGCTTTTCATTTTCAATGAAATAATGTTTAATTTTTCCAAGAATACACTTAAGTATTGACAGTGCTTATCTTGCTGTCTTCTGGTTATCCCCATTTTTTTCCTTTCAGGGTATTTTGCTTCTGAGAAATCACTTTCACGGGTGTAGGGATAATTGTTTTCCTGGTTCATTCAATTCTTGCTTTCTGTTGAGCCTGTAGACAAGATGTCTTACTAGGAACTAATGTAATGTTGGTTTTCATTGTGATGCTGAGGTGTTTAGTTTATAGAAACAGAATGAACTCATTCCACACACAAATCACTTGAAAGCCCTCAAGTAATGATTTTTCTTCAGCATTGCTTCTCAGGGATTTTTCTTCTCATTATCTTGGAAATAGAATCTTGGGATTTGTATCCTCTTTATAACTTAGATGGCATATAAACATTCAATAAGGATGAAATTATTGGAAGCCTGTTTTTTGTTTTTTGTTTTTTTGTGGCTAGGCACTGTGCTAGGCACAAGAGATTACAAAATGAATATTGTAAGATTAATCTACAAATTGGCTTGGGCATTAATGTTTTTTGAACTGGTTCGGGTGCTGCCTAATTTTACATATTGTTTTAAAAAAGAAAAAAACCTTGGAAAGCCAACTAATAAGCACTGCTGAGACCTGTTTCGTAGGGATTTACTACTTTTTTTTTTAATTGAGAATTATTCTTATTTGACCACTACTTTTTCTTTAAATATATTTTGTAAATATAAAGCATCCATTTGCTCTTAAGAGAGTAGTTGTTCCTAATTTGAATATATGTTGGGGTGAAATCTGGAGGTACTGGTTTAATATTATTTCTATACCAGGGTGTCTTAACAAGGTTATCGGCATAGAATAGTTTCTAGCTTTCTCTCAGCCCTACTCACCTTCTTTTTACACTAACTTCAGTGTACTGTAGATATATTTTGCTGATTCTAGAACTATTGGAAAATTAACAGCGCCAGTGTAGCTTTTTAGATAGAGATCCTTTCAAGTTTGAAGTGCTGTATGTGGTATGGCTTTGTTTTGTAGAGTGTACAGAACCACCAGGCCAGCTGTGTGAGTTAGACTTCTTTCATTGTGGTGCTTCTGACTACAGAGTCTGTCTGTCCTCAGTTGAAATCAGACTAGCTGGTTTTGGGCGTTGTTCTGTTTTGCAGTTTGTGGCAGGCGACACATGGCTGAACAAGATAAGGGTTTTATTCTTGTGTTAGGGACGTGCTGGGGCTGGGATGGAATTCAGCTATGTTTAGGCTCTGATTGGTCACTTTGGATACTCAGAACTCTCTTACATCCTGCTATTATTTTGCAGTTAAATCAACACATTCACTTGTTCTCTTTCTCTTCATCTTTTATTCCTCAGTCTGTACCCCTTTTCTTAAATCCTAAAACTCGAACTTTTTTTAAAACTTAAAACTCACCCTATGTTCATGGTAGCTATTGCTTCTATGTAGTATATCCTAACAGCTTAAAAAAAAATTCTAAGCAGTTTATGAACAGTCTTTTGCTTTTTTTTTGTGAGACCTAGTGTCTATAGTTTTCATCGCTGAGAATGAGCACTTGACAAGTGGTAGAGATGTCTGATTGCTGCTGTTCAGTCTGCTTTGGTTGCTCCATTCAGTCTTAAAATATATCCTAAATGTTTACAATCCTCCTAGATGTCTTTCTTGTATCCCTGAGAATTTAGGGGTCCAATAGCAATTGAAATTTCTTCTGAGAGGTAGGTAGAAAGGAGAGAATGCTCTTTCAATAGACTCAGTAAATGATTTCAGGCCAGCGTCTAGAACATTGAATTTTCAGGGACAGTGCAGTTAGGAAAATTATAAGGGTCTTCCTTGAAATAAATGGAATTTTGTTTGCCTAGGGCTCATGAATTTTGTAGTTTTTGATTTATAAACATAGGTTTTTAATATAATTTTTTAAGCACCAAATTCAGCTTTAAGCTATTTCACTTAAGCAAATTTTTTAAGTAAGTGTGGAAACCTGTGACTTTATTGTGTCTGTACCTAGTAATTAGCGTTTTCATTAATGATACTTTTATCGGCAAAATTGCTGTATAATGCTTTTGACTAAAAAAAAGAACTACTCATGTTTACATGTTATTTTCAACATTGCATGAGTCATCTATCTGTAAGGTAAAATTATTTGTAACCTTTTCTTGTAAAGTCAGCCAGTCAATAAATACAAAATGGAAATGGGGGCTAAGGATCATAGTGTTAGTTTTATATTCAGTTTTATCTTTGCCTTTTTAGTTGAGTATTAAATCTTGAGTCATAAAGGTATGCAGTAGTACATTCATTTGGACAGTTTTACATGAGTCAACATGCAGAGCCTAAAGTAACTTTTTTTGAAAGTACAGAGCTGTAGTCTTCCTGATTAATGGTACGTTATATGATGTTCGTATTCATTGAGGTGACGAGAAGCTTTATTTGAAATCTTTACAAAAATATGTTAACCTTGGAATACCATGTAACACATTGGTGGTTTCCAGTTGTTGACATGTATATACCATCGAGATGTAGGTTTTTGTTTTTGTTTTTGTTTTTTGAGACCGAGTCTTGCTCTGTCACCCAGGCTGGAGTGCAGTGGTGTGATCACGGCTCACTGCATCCTCTGCCTCCCAAGTTCAAGCGATTCTCCTGCTCAGCCTCCCGAGTAGCTGGGATTACAGGTGCCTGCCACCATGCCTGTCTGATTTTTGTACTTTTAGTAGAGATGGGGTTTCACCATGTTGGCCAGGCTGGTCTTGAACTCCTGACCTTAGATGATCTGTGTGCCTCCACCTTTCAAAGTGCTTGGGATTATAGGCTTGAGCCACCAAGCTGGGCAGGTTTTTTTTTTTTTTTTAATTAAGTTTGAGTTTTCAGTTTAAAAAATGAAGTTTGAGGCAAACATTCATGCAATCCATAAATGGTGAATTTTACATATTTTTCTGTGGAGCATTGCAATTCCACGGAAGACATTTGGAAAGTATTTTGTTGTACTTATGTGGTCTAAATGGCATCCAGAGCTGGGTATGAATTGCTTCCCAAACTGATATGGATCACAGAAACAGCAGGATGACATACTGGCTCCCAGAGGTAACTAAAGGGACTCTTTTGTATCGTGGTTGTCTCATTACTATAAATGTTTCTTATATAATTGCTTGTTTCCTAGAAATTGACCATGACACATACTCAGGAGTAGTAGCTTACCTTCCCTTGATCTCTTCTGTTAAAACTTGGTTTTGATAATGTTCTTGAGCTTTATTTGAAGACATGCTCCTTTTCCGTTTAATAATTACAGGTTTTCAAAATAGTGCCATGTGAATGAAAATTTTTGAATCAACAAAATTATATTTTTGCCTTCTTTTGGTAAAATACCACCATGTATATAATGATACCCTGTGATAGTATAATTCTTTAACATTTACAATATTTTCAATTCGGTACAGGGCAGATCATGTTTCTGTCATGATATAAGGTAATTCATACAGTTTAAATCAAGATTATAAAACTAGAAAGGACAGACCAAATATTTTAACCTAGATTTTTCTGGCTTTTAAGTCTCCCATTTGTTTTGCTTTAAATTATTGTCTGTCTTTGTACTATATTTTTCTGTACTATTTTTCTTTAGTAACTCTCCAACTTGAAATCCGTTGAAGTTTTCTCTTATAGCATACTTTCTAGTACCTTACCCGTTCTAATTTTAAATATCTCTTGAGGATTAAAGCTTTTGTCATTTCCTAAGGAGACTAAAGAGCAATCTGATAGATCTTGCTGTCAGGAAGTTTTTCCTGATCTTTAGCTCAAACTTTTCTTTTAAGTTGTCCTGTTACTTGTATGTACTTGCTGTACCAGGCTAAACAATGCTCTCCTCCCATTTTATGTTTGTATGATTCTAAATGTTTCAGACAGTTATTCATTATCCTTTCTGGGCTCCTTCCCTTACTCTTTGCTTAGCCAAATTTTATGCTTTCCGTTGATCCATTGTCTAAAAATCAACTTGTTTCTCTTAATACTTTATTAGCTTTCTCTCAGTTGCTCTCCTAGTGCAAAAATGTGGGTAAAGAGATTCTCAAGGTCATTTTGATTCACTTTTTAGATAGTCATTAGAATGGATATGAGATGTGTCACAGTCAAATGAAACAAACAAATTTATACAAACACCAAATCAACTAATTAAGCAATTACTCATGTTATAAAAGGCTTTTTTACAAAGTGATTCTTTCAAATAAGAGTACTGTCAACAAATGTTATCAATTATATGACAAAAGGGTAGGGTATAGAAATAATGTTAGCCACTGTTGGTTGAAAATCATCTTGTTGCAATGTGATGAAATACATCAGGAAGTTGTTACTTTTTTTGGTGGTTTTTCAGTCCCTTATCTTAAATTGTAGGCCATTTCCCCCAATGTTTTGGTTTATTTTTACCTTATTGTTTTGTCTCCTCTTATTTCCACATATTAGTGAAATAGCAATGCTTAGCAGTATTTTTTTTTTCAGCAAAATGGATGTTGTGAAAATTGAAATATTTTACTTTCTTGCTGTTGTATTTACAAGAATTGTTAATAATGACAAGACACAATAACAGAAAATGCATATTATTATAAAATCTATAAGACTGTAGACCTTTTGAATATTTTATTAGACCTTTTTCTTTGGTACTAATTTAGTTTCAGATTATTGAAATAGATTGTCCTTGTTTTGTATTTTGCTAATATTAATATTTTCTATTTTGGTAATTTTAAAATTTGCAAACATGCCAATTTAGAGCATTTTACTTTTTCAACTTAGAATATCTGGAAGGATCAAGATAGTTATATAGGAAAAACAGTTGTAAGGCACCTTCTAACTCCAAGAGAAGCCTGTGAAGCTAGTGCCTGGTCAGAGGCTGTGCCTAAGTTGCGTGAGCATGTATTGTTGACTTTTAGTACAAGAAAAAATACGCCAACTTTACCTCTTGAGTTAGCATGCACCAGTGCAGTTTAGATTCATACCAAAACGGGATCTTTTTACTAATTCAAATGCTGAGTCCTGGTTTTTGACATCATAGTCACATGACAGCCCTGGGTGGTGTCTCAGTGTCTACAGACAAGCAAATCTAATGGCCAGTGAAAAGTAGGTTTCCTGTCTTGGACTGCAAGTAACAATTCATGCAGAAATTGGAAATATCTAAGAAAGCCTTGTTTTAGTTAATACTTTTAATTAGCTACTTGTCACACTGCTTTTTCTTTTGGTGTTATGTAACACATTAGAGTCATTTAAAGATACTGCTCTGATACTACAGTTTTTGTCAGCTATTACGTATAAATGCTGATTATACATTCATATGCTCAAAAGATCAAAGAGGACTTTGTAGGTCTTTTGTGGATTCAAAAAAATGCAGATTATTTTGTTGTAGAAAAACTGGTCAAACATGGTGGCTCATGCCTGTAAATCCCAGCACTTTGGGAAGCTTAGGTGGGCAGATCACTTGAGGTCAGGAGTTCAAGACCAGCCTGGGCAACATGACAAAACCCTATGTCTACTAAAAATACAAAAATGAACTGAATCTGGTGGCACATTCCTGTAATCCCAGCTACTCGGGAGGCTGAGAAGGAGAATAATAGCTTGAACTTGGGAGTCAGAGGTAGTTAGCCAGGATCGCACCACTACTCTCCTACCTGAATGACAGAGCAAGACTCGTTTCAAAAAAAAACAAAAAAAACTGGAGACTTCATCAGGATCTGAAGGAGTGATACCTGAAATTGATCTTGTAATGCGGAAAGTGGCCATGTGTTGTCTAGAAGAGCAATAGATATCCCAAATGCATTTAATACACAAGAAATCCTGTGAAAGCGCTTAGACATATCCTTGCAGATGAGTTATCTGCCTGTGTTCCAGACACAAGCTGATATGTTGTGGTTTGCCCAGTACAGTCTCTGTGGTTTACCCAGGGGAAGTGGTTCTTGTGGGTGAAGGGCTGATCTTTTCAGAGATTGTTGGTGGCCTATGCACTGTCAGCCTATTTCCTGTTTTATTGGCTGTTTAGCAAGACCTTCTCAGGGCAAGTGCTGCTGAAGAGGTATTAAATATTTTATATTGGCAGGATAGATGGTTATAATGATGTATTATTATATCACTACCTCTCAGGTGATACAAGGGTTAAATTAAGGTGTATGAAGTGTTTTGAGATCCTAAGATGAAAAGTGCAGAGATGTTCTTAGTCATTTGCAGGTTACTGCTATGTTCAGATATTGCTCTCTTGAAGTAAAAACATGTTCATGTAATAAAGTGTTACTCTATTGAATTTGATTTCTGTAACCATTCAAGTGTTGTTTCATCACCACAAGAGTCATGATTAGAATTTCTCCCCTTTTTTCCCTTCTCTCAACACTCTTTTATAATTTTACCCTGTAAGAGTTACCTTGGCCAGGCGCAGCGGCTCACACCTGTAATCCCAGCACTTTGGGAGGCTGAGGCAGATGGATCATGAGATCAGGAGATTGAGACCATCCTGGCCAACATGGTGAAACCCCGTCTCTACTAAAAATACAAAAATTAGCTGGGCATGGTGGTGCATGCCTGTAATCCCAGCTACTCTGGAGGCTGAGGCAGGAGAATCACTTGAACCAGGGAGTCGGAGATTGTGGTGAGCCAAGATCGCGCCACTGTACTCCAGCCTGGTGACCAAGCGAGAGTCCATCTCAAAAAAGTTACCTTAATAGATTCCTTGTCTCTAGTACTGGTTAAGTCATGTTTACAAAACTTAGCACCTAGCAAGCTTGTCCAACCTGCCTTATTTTGCTGCTATTGTTCTGTTTTGTTTTAGGCTTTCAGCAGCCTGAAGCCATGGTTTTTAGTTTCTGTCTCTGCTGATAAACAGAAAAAAGGGATGAGAAAGGGGCTTTACTGGCCCAATCAGAAACAGAAACTAAGAACCCATGACTGTATTCTCTCCCTTGGACACCCCTGACTAGAGCAAACTTCTTTGCCAATTTAACTGGCATACTAAAATAATGAAATTGTGAGAATTTCTTTTGAGATCAGTAGCTGTACCATCCATATACAAAATACTGTATTGCTTTGCTGAAGCCTGAAAGTGAGCAAACTGATAGAAATGCATGTGACATACTCTTAAATACATGTATATAGTGTTTAGCCTTGGACATTTAAAAAAAGTTAACAATGAATGGGGGCAGGGAGAGGCTTTATTTAAAGCTAAATTGTTAGCTAATACTTGAGTTCTTCCAGGGTAGAAGGATAGTTCTTACTTTTTTTTTTTTTTTTTTTTTTGAGAAGGAGTCTCGCTCTGTTGCCCAGGCTGGAGTGCAGTGGCACGATCTCAGCTCACTGCAACTTCACCTCCCACGTTCAAGTGATTCTTCTGCATCAGCCTCCCAAGTAGCTGAGACTACAGGCACCTGCCAGGCACAGCTGATTTTTTGTGTTTTTAGTAGAGACGGGATTTCACCATGTTAGCCAGCATAGTCTCGATCTCCTGACCTCGTGATCCACCTGCCTTGGCCTCTCAAAGTGCTGGGGTGAGCCACCATGCCCGGCCAAGTTCTTACTCATTTTTAAGGAATTCTTGGTTGCCTTGTTATATTTTTATTTTTAATACTGAAAGGCAGAAAGAAGAAAAATAAATGTCCCAAATGATCTGATTACCCAGATGCTGCTGCTCAGGTTAAACACACATGCATACATACCCAAAAAATTCAAATCATATATAATGGTATCAAAAAGTATTCCTACACACCTATTAGTTCTCATATCCTGTCCTCATAGGTAACAGTAGTTAATTTTTTTTTATCTTTTGAAACACTTAAAAAATATACCAGCCTATAATTTTATTTTTTGCACCTACTCCACAACAAGTATATCTGTCAGCTTTCTTTTTCTTTTTTTTTTTTTTAATTGCATTTTAGGTTTTGAGGTACATGTGAAGAACATGCAAGATTGTTGCATAGGTACACACATGGCAGTGTGATTCGCTGCCTTCCTCCCCTTCACCTATATCTGGCATTTCTCCCCATGCTATCTCTCCCTAACTCCCCACCCCCTGCTGTCCCTCCCCTATTTCCCCCCAATAGACCCCAGTGTGTAGTACTCCCCTCCCTGTGTCCATGTGTTCTCATTGTTCAACACCCGCCTATGAGAGAGAACATGCGGTGTTTGATTTTCTGTCTTGTGTCAGTTTGCTGAGAATGATGGTTTCCAGGTTCATCCATGTCCCTACAAAGGACACGAACTCATCATTTTTGATAGCTGCATAATATTCCATTGTGTATATGTGCCACATTTTCCCTGTCTAGTCTATCATCGATGGGCATTTGGGTTGGTTCCAGGTCTTTGCTATCTGTCAGCTTTTGCTAGGTTATGCTGCTACAGCAGCACTATCAAATGGCTAACAACACTGTTTTTCTTCTTGCTTATGTTACACATTGTATGCTGTAGATTGACTGCAACATTGCTTCACGTGTCTTATTTTGGAACCCTGGCTCAAGGAGCATCCCCTGTCTGGGATATGCCATTATTGTGGATGAGGGAAAGAGCAAGAAAACAGATGCAGACATACAGTGGCTTTTAAAGCTTTCACTCAGTCATAGTGTATATCACATCAGCTCACGTGTCAGTGGCCAAAGCAAGTCATATGGTCAGAGCTCACTGTCAGTGGGGTAGGGATGTATAGTCCTTCCACAGGTGGCATGGCAAGTTGCATGATTACAGATAAGGCTGTATAATCCTCTTAAGGAAAGTGGGGGTTAAATAATTTGGAATAATAATATAGTCTACATCAATAAGCTCAATAAATGCTTGTTAAATGGGTTATTTGGAGTCTGAAATTTTTTTTTTTTTAGTGGGAAATTCAAACATATACAAAAGTACAGAGATTGGTATGATGTACCTCCATGTTCCCATCATTACTTCAGCAGTTACCAATGTATGGACAATCTTGGTTTATCGGTTTTCTTTCCCCCCTTCTCACTGGATTTTTTTGAAGCAGTTTTTGGATACCATAATTTCACTTATAAGTATTTCACTAAGTATTTTTAAAAGACAAAATCTGAAAGTGTGACTTCTTATAGTAAATTCTTACTGTCTGATAGTTTGAGGTATTAGTACTACAGATTGACAGATGTCAAGCAGCAGAGCATGTTCATGGAATGTATCTAGAACTTGACAGCCAGAAGTTGTTTTGATTTCATTTTGAGTATTTCTGGAGGAGGCTTACAACAGAATGTCATCTACTTTTCCAGCCTCTCCTTCAATCAATCTCTCTCTCTCTGTCTTTCTCTCTCTGTGTCTCTCTGTCTCTCTGTCTCTCTCTCTCTGTCTCTCTCTCTGTGTGTGTGTGTGTGTGTGAGAGAGAGAGAGAGAGAGAGAGAGAGAGAGAGAAGCAGAAGCAGGTAATTAACCTCTGGAAAAAATAACATTGCAACAGATTTGATTTGCAGAGGTTTCATTTCTCACTGAGCCTCTGTTGGAATGATGCCAATTGAAAGGAATCCCAGCTTTTAATGGCTCCAAGTCTTCTGAGAGTTCTCAGTGATGTTATTTTCTTTGGAGAAGAACATCAGAATCATTTATAAAATCCTGTGTTCACCCATGCCATTTGTTCTGTAGAGAAAGGATCTGTCATATCTTTAAGATGATCGCTAAGATGATATAAAAATAAGGGAATTCATAGAATTTTAGTTTAGAAATCATTAATGCAACTTTCAACTGCTCAGGTTAGTTTGTCTTGAGGGCCTGAAAGCCTCCATTTTGATTCAAGATGTCGTAGTTTTATTAGCATTCAGTATAATCAGTAAGTTTGTCATTTCCATGGTTGCAGGGAATGTGAGACATTTCGTTATGAATCTAGGATCACAATTTCACAGGACATTCTTTTGAGGAGAAGGTATTAGGTAATAAACAATGGGATGCAAAATAAACAGATATAATCTCTTCAGTTTGTAGATTTTCAGGTGACAGTGAGGTGACAGAAGAGGATTTGTATAGCTTAGGAAATAATTATTATATATAACATGATGGAGATATTTTAGTGTAGTACCACTATCAAATTAATTTTATCTTCTTAACTGGCTTCTTTCACTGTATACAGGGACTCTACATTAAAGTAGTCTTTGTGGATATCCAAATAGCTTTAGTTTTCTCTAATTACATCATATTGCTAGTCTTATTTCAGAATCCATGCAGGAACTGCAGTAGAAAAGTAGCTATCATTGCCTTGTAAATAAAATTATTTAATTTTGAGATTTTCTTGCAAAGGAAAAGCCAATTTTTCAGAATCCATGGAGTTGATTCTGACTTTAGTTACTTGGGACAATATAGTGTATTTAAAATATAAATAAATAAATAATAATTTGCCTATAAGGAATAACTTTGACTTGCCATGATGCATATTGTTCTTCTGTTGTTGTATCACAATTGAGAGCATTAGTTTCAGAGATAATACTTTGTCAGTACAGGTTGAGTATCCATAATCCAAAAATTCAAAATCAGAAGTGCTCCAAAATAAACTTTTTGGGTGCCAACATGTGCCACAAGTGGAAAATTCTACACATAAGTACATAATACAAACTTTGTTTCATGCACAAAATTATTTACAATAGTACACAATTACCTTCAGGCTGTGTGTATAGAGTGTATGTGAAACACTGATGAATTTTGTGTTTAGACTTGGGTCCCATTCCCAAGATATCTTACTATGTATATACAAATGTTCCAAAATACAAAAAAATTAAAAATAAAAATGAAACACTTCTGGCCTCCCAAGCATTTTGGGTAAGTGATACTCAACCTGTTCCATTGTTAGGATAATATACTTTGTACCATTGTTAGGATAATATACTTGTACCTTGGTTGCATTTTAGTTGCAATTGTTAGTTGCACAATTTGGGGGAAAGTTTGAGGTCTCTATAGTAGTTACTGTATTTACCAAGAAGCCCTGCATGATTAGAATTCTTGAGATAGTGTATAAAGGTAAATTGGATGTGTTGCCTGGATGTGAACAGCAAAAAAGGAGAAGCTTCTTACCATACAATTATAGCTTAAAATAATACAAGGTACAATTCTGTTTCCAAAAATAGAAAATAAGTCAAATATGGATATGTAATAGTAATTATATTAATTTTGACTCCCTGGCTGATTCTTTTTTTTTGAAGCTATCATTTTTTCACAGATAAAAAGTAGCTTTTAAAGGAAAAGATATGTCAGCCCTTAATTGTGTGTGCGTGTATTTATTTCTATATTTTTGCCTTTGTAAGAGAGGAGCTGGAAGGGAACTGAAGGAGGATGATATAGAGAAAAGAGCCTGGGTTTTGGTGTGTCAGATTTGTTCTGTTACTAGCTGAGAGACCTTGGACAAATTTACCTCTCTGATTAGCAGTTTAATTTTCTCATCTGTAAAAATGGGAATAATACCTACTTTGCAGAATTGTCGTGAAGATTAAATGACAGTGTATGTAAGTACCTAGCACATAGTAATAAAGAGGTCAGTGGGCCGGGCGCAGTGGCTCACACCTGGAATCCCAGAACTTAGAGAGGCTGAAGTGGGCAGATCACCTGAGGTAAGGAGTTTGAGACCAGTCTGGCCAACAGGGTGAAATCTTGTCTCTACTAAACAATACAAAAATTATCCAGCCATGGTTGTGGGTGCCTGTTAGCCCAGCTGCTTGGGAGACTGAGGCAGGAGGATTGCTTGAACCCTGGAGACAGAAGTTGCAGTGAGCCAACATGGTGCCATTGTACTCCAGCCTGGGCTACATAGTGAGACTCCATCTCAAAAAAAAAAAAAAAGGAAAGAGGTCAGTAAGTTATAGTAGCTATTATTGTTTAGACCTCAGAAATTGGCGAGGGTTTCCTAAAACTTTTATCTATGCTTATAAAATCATTTTGAATTCATATATTTTTTACAGCTGTTGCTAAGATAGTTTTTGTCCCTTGCTGTGATCATACTCCTTATCTTTTATATTTCAGGCTGTTTTTAGAACTAAATGCATTTAGGAGCGAGGAATAGATTTAAAAGAGTTACTTCAATTCAGACTGTGGAACAACATCTCTATTCACAAAATGGGTTAGATAGTTTGGATTGGCAATATACTTTTAAATCTACCTTTGATCACTCAGAATTTGTCCAGTTTTGTATTTATTAACATTAGTTTGTTTATTCATTTATTCAGTAAATATTCAATGCCTGTTCTGTGTAGGTCATTGTTTTGGCAGTTATTTTGAGCTCTTGCTACCTGCTGAATTATATTTTAAAATGAAGACATTTACCTGATAGAATGATACTTATTCATTGGTGCTGAAGATTAAAGTGAGAAGTATATGTATTTTGGGGAAGTTGTGGAATGAAATAATTAAGGATTAAATGGATCTTATTTCCAAATTAAAAAAATTAATGTGGTTACTTCCTATCACATACTGTCTTTTTATGTTTTCCTTTTTATTTTTCAGTTTAGTTATATTTCAGTGAGCTATTTAGACCAAAATGGAAGAGGCGTTGGTGTAAGTTGAAATCTAAGAAATTTTAGATGTTCATTGCTTTTGAACAGAGGAAGTAACATTTTGTGGATTGGGCATTGTTTTAGTCACTAGTTGAAGGAGAACCTCTTACTCATTATCAGTCTGTTGAAAATAGCAATTGATTAAACCTACATATACTTTGTGCATCCAGTGAAAATGTGATAAATAGGGTGATCTTTTGGTCAGAGAAGGATTCTGGAAGCTACAGTAGTTGGATTAGTAAGAAAGTGTTTAAATCATGATTACTTGTTGCTCTAATATTTTAGACTTTGAAAGATGGTAAGATGTGATGTAGGTGACAATGAGCATTTTTAAAAATGGGTGAAATTTAGGCCTATCAAGAAACTTGAGGTGTAGGAAAGGATGGTGTATGTGTGTGTGTGTGTATGTGTGTGTACATATGGGGTGTGTGTGTGTATGTATACATGTATATACATGTTTGTATGTATATATACACATACACACGTTTATGCATGTATATGTGTACACACACACACATATGTATGTATATGTTGAGACAGAGTCTTGCTCTGTCACCCACGCTGGAGTGGCATGCAGTGGCATGATCTTGGCTTACTTGAACATCTACCTCCATGGTTAAAGCAATTCTCCTGCCTCAGCCTCCTGAGTAGCTGGGGTTACAGGTACCCACCACCATGCCCAGCTAGTTTTTATGTTTTAAGTAGAGACGAAGTTTCACCATGTTGGCCAGGCCGATGTCGATCTCTTGACCCCAGGTGATCCACCACCTTGGCCTCCCAAACTGCTAGGATTACAGGCATGAGCCACTGTGCCCGGCTGGATGTTACATTTATTGAGTACATAGTATGTACTGTGCACTGTTTTAGGTACTTCCTATGCATTATCTTTTTTAACCTTTCAACTAAGCTGAATACTGTTGTCCCTGTTTTAAAACTGAGAAAAATGAGCCTCCGAGAGGTTCACAAATTTACATGAACTGACATACTTTCTAAACAGAAGAGTTGGGATTATTACTCCAATGCCCACTTTTTTGAAATTACTGGTCACAGTCCTGTTTATAGTTCTTGGCTCATCTAGATCAATCAATTGGATGAAACCCAGAAAATAGATTTTGTCTTCAACAATACCATTAAATTGTTGCCTTCACATTATAATTTAATAACTACATCTTATCCTCTGTACTCCTAATCACCTGTTTTACCAATTTTCCAGATTTCTGACATGAGGGATTTTGTCTCATTTGCTCTAAAGAGTGAACCTAAACATTGTGTTTAGGTTTGTTATTCATTGCTTTAAATATATACACATCTGTAAACACTGGAGTTTTTTGATGACTTATCTGTGTTGCTTATAAATTGTTTTCCATCATAATTATTTTAAAGTTCTTTTAAGAAGTTTAAGGCCTATCTCATATATGTTATCTATTAATAGATAATCAGGCCTTTGGAAGCATAAATGATATAAGTTGGGTTGCCATTTTTTCTCATCAGGAATCTGTGTTTAAGTGACAGTGGAGGTAATATTTTATTTTGCCATGACTGATCTTTCCTTTATCGTTCAGTTTTTATTTTCTGTCATTTAAAGAAAAAAGGTTTTATCTTTTAAATTATAGCTATAGAGTCATCTTCTGAGCCTTAAAACACTTTTTTTTTCTTTTTGCTGTGTGGGTGGGGAAAGGGGTGTGTGGTAATGGCCCTGTGCTTTGCCTCTGCCTGAATTACAAGTGTGCTGTGTGTGTCTGGGTGGGGTTTGTGTCTCCCAGCCTCAAGAGAGTAGAACCAGTTTCCCAGGTCCTGGGCCCTACCTATTGTCATCTCCCCGTAAAGGGATCTATTGCTTGCACTTATGGGACCACACAGTGCTCCGGGTAGATAAGCCTCTTCCTGCCTACATCAGAACCAACATAGCCCCCACACACCTGGAAGAGCATGCCAGGGTGAGCACTCCAGGCATCCTGTACTCCCAGCCCATCCCCCTTCTTCTTCCCACTCACCTGGAATCCCTGACCCAAGGCTCTACCTGTTGGTTCTAATATTCTGATGGACAGAATCTGAGAGTCCAGCAAGTTCAGAATCTCAGGACCTCACTCATCCCTTTAGGAACCATAGTTAATCTCAGGATTTCAAGGTTGAACCACTGGAGTCAATTTCACAAGTTTTCATCCATCTCAGAACCTTCAGATCACACCCATAAGCTTGGGGACAGCCTCGGAACTTTGTGACTCAACTCAGCACATAGGGATCAATCTCAGAACTTGAGGTTTGTCCCTGAACCTTCAAGCAAAACTCAGAAGCTTGAGAAGTCCCAGAACCTTGTGCCTGGCATTATACCTTTGGGGTCAATCTCAGAACCCTGAGGACAGTCACAGAATCTTGAGGTCTGTCTTGGTATGGTGCAGTCAGCCTGAACCGTGGGATCAAGTTCAGGGACATAAGAATAATCTCAGAACTTTCTGGCCAGTCCTAATAGGATCAATCTGAAAACCTTTAAAACAGCAACAGATTCTTGGAGTTCATCCCAAAATGAGATTGTGGGCTGAAAGGGACCCTGAAGACTATCCATACAGTCCCTTCCTGGGAAGTTACCTCCACAGCCTCTCTGATCTTGCTCCCTAGTCTCTGCTATGAGCCCTCCTCAAAAGGGATGCCTGGCCCCTTCCCACTGCCTGCCTCTCTTCTAGATGGCTCCAGCTGCTAGATGATGTCTTCAAAATATGAGAATCATTTTTCTTTCATGAGACTGAAATCTGTCTCCTTTTCCCCAGATCAGCCCTCTGAGACCTCTTCTGAGATTTCAGGGCAAGACCCATATGCTCTGGGTCAGCTTTGTCCCAGACTGTCCACACTGGGTTCCTCCCATGGCTTCCAGATCTCTGCCCACCCTTCTGAACACCCTTATCCCCGACACAGTTACCTGTTTATGCATTTCCATTTTGAGCCTATAGGACATCTCATACTGCAAAGGAAAAGCCCATTGGGAACGTCTGGGGTACAGGTGGATGGCCAGCCCTGTGCTGGGTGATGCTGGGGGAATCACAGCAGGATACAGAGCCCCAGAACACCATGGGGTCCCAGAGGAGAAGTCCAGAGGAGGAAGCAGGGCTCTACCTGGAAAGGCTGCCTCCAGTCTCTCCAGAGACTAGGGGTGCAGTGAGAGGAGAAGATAGGAGATATGCAGAGTCCCTGACCCCACAGAGATGGCCACAAGAAGAGGGAGCATCCCTGCTTCACCATTCTCAAGAGCTGGGAGAGCCTCCTGAGAGAGAGCCTGCAATCTCAGTCAGTCCAATTACAGATAGGAAAGATGAGGCTCAAAGAGGGCACAGTCCTACCCCAGAGTGGTTGGGCGAGTCAGGATTACAAGTCCTCTTTCCCGTTCCTCTGACATTATAACTGTCCCCACCATGATGTCATGTTGCTGCCTTTCAGTCTTCTCACTATCTTCTCACATTCCAGCTTGACACTAACTAGGAAGGGGAGAGATCATGGAGGTCCCACACACCCATATGGGCTGAAGTGAAAAATGTTGTTACTTTTTATATCATTTCTTCTTTGTAAATGATGTTTTGTTTCTGAAATTCTGTGGCATGAATCATTTTAGTTTAGCCACTTTTTATCTTATAAAATGGAGACAAAAATTGCTTAAGAGATATTTAGGTGTGTTATTTTTTAACCTAACCCTTTTTGGTTATAATTGCTTTCTTTCTTTGTCTTAGTAACCAGAAAATCCAGAAGAGAGGTAGGCAGATCATTGTTTAAAAAAGAAGCCCACTAACTAAATCTTTTATTAAGTACAGTTTCTAGGCAGAAACAGATTAGAGAACTGTAATTTCAGAATTTTACTAGGTTTGGAATTTACAAAGAGGCTAACATGCAAAAAGGCAATGCTCTTCAAAGCAGTCTTATAGATGTAGAGACTTTATAGCCCTTAGGGAGATCTACAGACATCCGCTATGCTGAGTTCTGGGAAGCTGCTTTTTTCCCATGCTTGCAGCCTCCCTGTGGGGTAAAGGTCTGTTACTTTTGCATAAATATTTACCATATCTCATTTTAGCTAGCATTGCTTCCTCACACTGTTAGCAATAAGGAGATATTTGCTTATCCAGCTTGAAAAATTTACTGTTATCGATATGACTAATCTGGGGAATGTTCTGTCATCTTTGAGCATTGATGAAGTTAAAAAGTCAGATTGGCAAAAATAATGAGGTGGGAAACAGCCAATTCACAGTCCACAAACATTTGCCCATGCTTGTTTTCCCGTATTTATTTTTTTAAAATGAGGTTATTACACAAGCAGCATTTCAGTCTTGTCACACCCTATAAATTATTGTTGCTTTTATATGTTTATTTGTATACTACTAGTAGTTTACATTTGCATTTACTATACTTTTACAACTGTTTCCTTATTTTGTAACCGTGAACCAGCGTCTACATATAAAGCATCATTCTAGATATATTTAATAGAGATAACTGTACAAGGCAAATGTTATTCCCACTTTACAGATAAGGAAAAAACTTAGATTCAAAGACATTGTTGACTAACTAGATCAGTATTTCCCAGCTGGAAAGTTTTTTTGGACCCAAGTTTTAAATTCAGGTCTGTTAGTGGTGCACAGTATCTGTAGTCCTAGTTATTCAGGAGGGTGAGGTGGAAGGATTGCTTGAGCCCAGGAGCTCCTGGCTGCAGTAAGCTATGATTGTGTCAGTCCGCTTCAGCAAGGGCTACAAGAGTGAGACCGAGTCTCTTGGAAAAAAAAAAAAAAATTTTTTTAAACTCTTGGTTCATTATATTTGTACTGTACCCAATTTTATGTTAAGTCAAATGAAAAGATTCAGCCAAAGAAGGTTATTTAATCTCTTTTAATATAAATTACAGCAATAATTTCTAAGTTGTGTTTCAGGGAATATCCAGGACACTTTAATAGGAGTGTAATTTTTTTTTCTTATGAGCCCTACATTCAGGCATTCAAGGCCAAAGGTAGAATGTAAAATGATATTAATATGCAACCTCCAGACTTTGAGTTATTATTTAAAAAAAGATCCAACTTATGGGAAAATGGGCTGATCCATTTTATTAGCCAAGAACAATCCAATATTTGCAATTTCATGTGATTCAGCCTAGGAACAGTCATCTATTAATATGACTACATCTTAGATCTTGCCAACACTTGATAGGATTCCACTTTAAAATTTTTGTGTTTTTCTGTCTCTTAACTTCTACTTCTCCATCACCCCATGTCTTTATTTTAGACAGAGTCTTGCTCTGTTGCCCAGGCTGGAGTGCGGTGGCATGATCATGGCTCTCTGCAATCTTCACTTCCTGGGTTCAAGTGACTCTTGTGGCTGAGCCACCTGAGTTGCTAGGATTACAGGTGTGTGCCACCATGCCCGGCTAATTTTTTTTTTTTTTTTTTTTTAAGTAGAGACGGGGTTTTTCACCATGTTTTTTCAGCTAGTTTCGAACTCTTGACCTCAAGTTATCTGCCTGCCTTGGCCTCCTGAAGTACTGGGATTACAGGGGTGAGCCACTGCACCCGGCCTCCCCTTATCTTTTTGCATGTACCCTTTCCTTTATTGTCACCACTAGTCTTCTAACCTTTCCTTTCTTATCCCACCCAGGTCCTCTGCTCTCCCTCAACCTTTTACTTAGTTCTGATTAAGTCCTTTTGCCATTCCCTGTAATTTTCTGACCATGTGGTAGATACCCAGTAGGCTTCCTGGATTACTTAGTTTTTCTGTATTTTGCTAAAAGGTTATTCCAAAGATGATACCTTCTATTTTGACCATTTTCCACCCTTTATTTACCTATCTAGGAGGTGGTAACTCATAGAGTAATCATTAATCTCTCCATTCAAAATACATTTATTGACTAAAAATTATGTGCTAAGCATATAATGTTTTCTACCCATTATTTTACTTAATTCTCACAATTACTTTGTGAGGTAATGGGTTTGTTATATAATCATTCACAGGTGAAGAAAGAAACAGTTTAAGTAGCATGCCTTGTGAGTGGTAAAACTTGGATTTTAATATGACTCTGTCTGATTTCCCAACCTGTACTTTTTTTTTTTTTTTTTTTTTTTTTGAGACACAGTCTTTCTCTGTTGCCCAGGCTGGAGTACAGTGGTGTGACCTCAGCTCACTACAACCTCTGCCTCCTGGGTTCAAGCGATTCATCTGCCTCAGCCTCCTGAGTAGCTGGGACTAAAGGCATGTGCCACCACACCCGGCTAATTTTTGTATTTTTGGCAGAGATGGGGTTTCACCATGTTGGCTATGGCTGGTCTCAAACTCCTGACCTTGTGGTTCACTTGCTTCAATCTCCCAAAGTGCTGGAATTACAGACGTGAGCCACCACGCCTGGCCCCAGCCTG
>NW_016107343.1:8102311-8144534 GCF_001604975.1 Cebus imitator
GTTGACCAGGATGGTCTCGATCTCTTGACCTCGTGATCCACCCGCCTCGGCCTCCCAAAGTGCTGGGATTACAGGCTTGAGCCACCGCGCCCGGCCCAGCCTGCACTCCTAAACACTATCCTTTACTGCCAGATATGGTCAGAGTTGAATCAGGTACTGTTGCTGCCTTCTAGGGGAGACGGAGAACTAAGTGCACAGGGTACAGTGGAGACTCAAAGGAGAAAAATCATTACTTTTTGGACAGATCACAAACATTTCATAGAGGAGATGAATATATTTGCTGAATCCTGGAATGTGAGATGTGGTTCCTGGACAGGTAAAGGATAGAAGAACAATTCAGGTAAAAGAAGCTATTGGTTTTTTTGAAACACAGTCACTTCCTCACCCAGGCTGGATTGTAGTGACACGATCTCGGCTCACTGCAACGTCCACCTCCTGGGTTTAAGCAATTCTTGTGCGTCCGCCTCCTAAAGTACTGCAATTTCGGGCACGTGCCACCACACCCAGCTAATTTTTGTATTTTTAGTAGAGACAGGGTTTTGTTATGTTGGTCAGACTGGCCTTTAACTGCTGACCTCAAGTGATCGGTCCACCTCGGCCTCCTAAAATGCTGGGATTATAGGCATGAGCCACCACGCCCAGTCATAATAAGGAATATTAATAAGGACATAGAGGTGAAATAGCTCACATTTTCAGGAACTGCGTATAGTTCAGTGTGGTTAGAGCATAGAGGTTGATGATGGGCACAGCAGTTGGTAGGTTGAAGGCCATTTAAGTCATTCTAAGGAGTTTGGATTTTAACCTCTGGATTGTAGGGAGCCATTGAAGGCTTTTAGTCAGAGAGGCGGTAAGCGTTGTTATAAATGATTCTTTCAGTGGTAGTGTGAATAAAGAATTAGTCTTAAGAAACAGTTTCAGGGGCAGAGGAACCAATAGTGAGACATTTTGTAGCAATCCATATGAAAAATGATATTAATAAAGTCTTTAACTGAAGTGGTAACAATATACTTAGAAGAGACAAAGTTATTAAGATACTAAGAATGCCAGTAGGATGAAAGGTGGGTGGTCAAAGTATGGGCCTTTCTGGCTTGTGTCCTTGGGTGGATGTTGGTAATACTTAGCAAGATGGGGAATGTAAAAGGTAGGAGGCAGGGTTTGGTTTGGTTTGGTTATTTTTGTTTGGTGGACTGATTAGATGGAAGATAGAGAAGAGAACAGACATAGTAAGGGATAGATTTAAATTACTGTATTAGTTATATGTTTTATGATAGATTATCACCAAGCAATAAACTTGCACTATCCAGTATGGTAGCCACAAGACAAATGTGGCAATTTACACTTAAATTCGTTAAAATTGCATAAAATTGAAAATTCAGTTTCTCAATCACATTAGTCACATTTCACATGTTCAGTAGCCACATGAAGCCGGTGGCTTTGGTACTGTTGGTTGGTCATAGAATGTTTTAAATTATTGCAAAAATCTCTTTTGGACAGTGCTGCCAAACACTTATCATAGTTTAGTAAGATCAGAAATCAGGGAGCAACTTTGCTGGTTGGTTCTGATTCAAGGTTTCTTATGAGGTCGCAGTCAAGGTGTCTGCTATTAGAAGCAAGGCCTCAGTCATCTGAAGGTTCAACTGCAGCTGGTGGGTCCACTTCCAAGGTGGCTTACTCATGCTGGGCAAGTGAGTGCTGGTTGTTGGTAGGAAGCCTTGGCTTTTCTGTTGGTAGGTGGACTTCTCTATGGGGATGTTTGAGACAGCTGGCTTTGATCCGAGTGAGTGATTATAACCAGAGAGGGAGGTAGAAGCTGTAATAACTTTTGTGAGCTGACCTCCAAAGTCACACTCCATCATTTCTATAATCTATCGGTTACACAGGTCAGCACTATTCACTGTGGGAAGAAACTATACAAGGGCATGAATACCAAGACCCAAGAGTCAATGGGGGTCATTTTGTTTTTTTGAGATAGGGTCTCGCTGTGTTGCCCAGGCTGGGGATGCAGTGGCATGATCTCGGCTCACTGCAGCCTCAGTCTCTCAGCCTCTCAGCCTCAAGCGATCCTCTCATTCCCAGCCTCCCAAGTAGCTGGGATGACAGGTATGCCGCCATGCCCAGCTAATTGTATTTTTATTTTTTCAGAGGTGGGGTTTTGCCATGTTGCCTAGGCTGGCCTCAAATTGCAAGGCTCAACCAGTCCACCCTCCTTGGCCTCCCAAGGTATGGGAGGCATGAGCCAATGTGCCCAGCCTATTTATTGGTGGTCATTTTGGAGGCTTCCCACCACAGATATTTATGGAATATCTGGGTACAAATATCTAGTGGACAACTAAATGTACATTTAACTAGTGCTATTATATTTGTGATGGTAGTTGAAGAAATTTGAATATTGTAGATCAGCAAGGATGAGATTGCATCAGAAAGACAGTTAATATAGTATCTTGGGTCACATGTTTGGGGAAGACAGAAGTGCTTTCAGAGGCTGTGGAGGAACAGCTCCGGGGGTGTAATAGAAGAGGCAGGAGAATACATTATAAAGGAAACTTGAAGGGATGAAAGTTGAAAGTAGAATGTAATTAACATTGCTCAGTAGTTAAATAAGAGTAAAACTTAACAGAGTCATTCTTTCACAAAATATTTCTTGCATACCTGTGCTGGGAACCAGAGAAAGACTGGTAGATGAATAAGACCAAGTATCTAATAGCACATAATGCTATCTGAGGAGAAAAGTTTGGGAAGGTTTCTTGAAGGAAGGTAATATTGTAAGTTAGAGACTCTTTAAAGTCTAAGGAGTTGAGTTGGGTATTTTAGGGGTGTGGTGGTAGCGATACAGATAACTAAAATGGACATTTTAGGCTATGTTATATGTGGAACATTGCTAGGATATGAAGTTTTGTGATAAGGGAAAGTGGTGAGAAAAGAGGCTGGAAGTCCAATTAGAGTGGTCTTGAGTGCATGCATGTTAAGGAACCTGCCTTTATCCTGTCAACTGTTTCCCATACTTAAATTTGGATACTACTTTAGTGATTTGCCATTGGTTTATAACCCCTAAACTGTAAGTTACTAATCATTTTTCTTTAATTTTAATTCATTCATTCATTCATTCATTCATTTGGAAACAAGGTCGCACTCTGTCACTCAGGCTGCAGTGCAGTGGTGTGGTCATGGCTCGCTGCAGCCTTGACCTCCCAGGCTCTAGTGATCCTTTCACCTCAGCCTCCCAAGTAGCTGCGACCACAAGTGCATACCACCACACTGGCTAATTTTTGTATTTCTTGTAGTGATGGGGTTTCACCATGTTGCCCAGGCTGGTCTTGAGCTCCTGGGCTTAAGCGGTCGGTCTACCTTGCTTTCTCAAAGTGCTGGGATTACAGGTGTGAGCCACCGCTGCCTGGCCAGTAGTATTACTTTTTAAACATAAAAACCATTTCCAAAGGAAACTTCATTTCATTATTATAAATAGAAAGCCAGTATTGTTTGCTACATATAAAAGACAATAGTAGAAAAAAAAGATTATTAAATTTAAAAAAATTAAAAGTGGTATCTGGCAATGCATCATTTGATATAGGAAAATGCCCACATGGAAATAAGTTCCTCAGTGAGAAGACTATTTTTGGTCAGTTAGCAATAAAAGGACCTTTGCTTGAATCGTGTTTGGTTTCTACCTAAGATGAGATTTAAAGGTCATTAAGACAATTCAGTTTTTAAATTTTGATGGTAATAAGCACCAAGAACCCCCATCTCTCAAGTCAGCATACTTGGAGAGAGCATAATGCAGTTAATGGTCACCTCTGTCCAACTTTATTGTGTATTAAAGCACTAATAAGAATTAAGCTTTTTGTTCCAAAAAGATCCGTCTAAAGTAATTTATAGCAGGGGTCCGCAACCCTGGGCCAGGGCTGCACAGCAGGAGGTGAGCTACCAGAGTGAGAGAACATTACTGCCTGAGCTCCACTTGTCAGATTGTTGGCAGCACTAGATTCTCATAGGAGTGCGAACCCTGTTGTGAACTGCACATGTGAGGGATCTAGGCTGCACACTGCCTAAGATAATCTAATGCCTGATGATCTGAGGTGGAACAGTTTCATACTGAAACCATATGCGCAAACTTCTCTCTGTGGAAAAATTGTCTTCCACTAAACCTGTCCCTGGTGCCGAAAAGGTTGGGGTCTGCTGATCTATAGAATCTAGTCTTCTGGATGTGTCAAGTTATTTATTGGACATCTGTGAAATGGAAAAGGGATTTTGTTTGTTTGTTTGTTTGCTCTTTGCTGCCATCCAGTTTGGGAAAATTCTTGCAAAACTTGTCAGAAATTTCAAGCATCTTTTATAATTTTCAAAATATTTCCAGTGAGTTTTTCAGAGGAATCTTTAACTGGTTCTTTCAGAGAGGAAAAAAGTATCCAGCTCATCTACATATCTCACAGTTCTAGTTTCACATTTATCTTGTTCACTTTGTTTTGTATATAGAATACTTAAACTTGTCAGGATAAATTTAGGTGGTTCACATAAGCAGATATATTTGTCAAGATAGGCTTATTTGCAGGGCATGTCTCAGTCATGCCTATGATCTCACAAACTGAAGATTTCTTCCAGAAATATTTGAAATTTTTCCTGCAGCTCAAAAGGGTGCATGAAGAGTTTTCCACTCTTTTTGCCAAACTCTGTATGTAGTTCCAATTTTGAAGTTAAATATTTTTGTAAGGTTTTTAATAAATGGTTTTGAACTGTAATGGCTGACAAAAGGCACATGAATTAGGGTGCTAGAGATGCTGCCAAAATACCAAGGAAGAATATCATGTTTGATGTTCAGATAAAAGCATTGGAGTGTCTCAGGTTGGCTGAATACATTTAGTGAGCTATTAGAGGAAACATAGTAAAGATGATGGTCATTTAGGAATTCATGAAGTCCTGTAATATCAAGGAAGCTAAACATTATCAAATCTTGGAAGAAGTAATCAATATATTTAGGAAGAAGGAGGAGGAGAAGCAATACTTTGGATACTAAACAATACCTTCAATACTAAGTTGAAATTATTTAGCTAACCTCAATTAATGGACTCACTCCATTTTCTCTGCAGAACATGACTTTTACCCAGTGAGTTAAACACTTGTGTCTCATGGCTATTTTGTAGTGTGTCTGAATGCTTCTACTTCTTTCATTTGAATTGGGTAATCTCAGCCGGTTGTACTTGAATGGAATTAGATGATTTAGTTAAACATTATGAAAACTGATGAAATCTGAGCACAAAAAAGAAAGTTATTTTTATGAAGAGTGAGTTGTGTGTGCTTTGGAAATAAGAGTAGAGACTTGTCACTGAAAAAAAATTTCTGTCAAATTAGATATGTATACAAAACAATTATTACTTGGGAAGTATCATCTAGATTATTTTGAATGTCTTCAGTTTCTTGCTCCACTTTAAGAAAACTGAAACAGGAAATAAATAAATTTTAGTATAGTTTATATAAGAAAGCTAATGGGGCACTCCAATCAACAGATTCTTAAAAGAAAGGCCTTGATCCTACATTTTAAAACTGACAAATGAATGCACATTTATATAAGCTGAAATAAAGTTTTAAGGTATAGATGAATGTTCTAAAATTATTTCTTGCTTTAACTACTCTTTTCCATTAAATGACCAACCACTGGTACCGATGGATTGGATAAGACAGTTTTTACTACGTGGAGAAAGGAGTTTCAAAGAAAAGGAAACATGAAATGCCTTTTTTTTGAGGCTGCTCCAATGACCAGGTTACAAGTGTGCTGGTTAATTTATTATCCCTATTTCCAGAAATGTCTTACTTGTATTTCATTTTTAATATTTTAAAATTTAATAGTTTACATTTCCTCAACTAGTATTGCCTTCTATTTGTGGCAAGTAATACTGGCTTTCTATTTATAACAGTGAGATAAAAGTTTCCTTTGGAAAGGAAAATAATGTTACCTTTAAAGAAAAACATTAAGTGCCTAATAGTTCAGGGCTTATGTGACTGTGGCAAATCATGAAGATAGCATTTTAGGTATGGGAAACAATTGTTAGCCAGCAGGATAATGTCAAGTTCCTTAACATGAACTCACTTTTTGGACTTTGTTTACCTTCTCCCACTTCTTATCTCTCCACTTTCCCTTATTACAGATTAAATGTTGATCAAGTAGAGGCTGCCTCTCCTTAAGGAGAGTCCCTAGACCAGATTTAAAAGATGACTGGGGAGAGTGGATTTGATAGCTTCTGAGGACAGTGCTTTGGATGGAGGAGTATCATGGAACTTAGGACACTGCTTTGGATGGAGGAATATAATGGAACTTAGTTTTCCAGCTTTATTGAGCTTGCCTGTCTTATTCACTTGCCTTGGGGGGCTTTTTGGAGACAGGGTCTCACTACGTTGTCCAGGCACAATCATAGTGCATTGCAGCTTTGAAGCCCTGGGCTTAAGCGATCCTCCCATTTTAGCCTCCCAACTAGCTGGAACTACAGGCTCGAGCCACGGTGCCTGGCTCTTAATCACTTTTTTGTTCCCATACGTGGAAGAAGATTGGCAGTCTATAGATACTTGAATAGATGTATGAATAAATACATCTAAATAAGGGTTATGGTGCTGTAGTATAAGGACAAATCTTGGGCACCAAACAAAAAAATTTCAGAAAAATCCCTGAGGCTATCCCATGCTGTGCTGGGAGCTTCATCTTTCTTTTTAATTGTAATTTAAACAACAATTTACTGCTACAAGAGGGCTGTGGTGAAGCAGAATTTCTTATACTGTGCAGGTGGGCGTGTAAATTGGTTTAAACTTACAGAAAATAATTTGATCATATATTTCAGAAGCCTAAGAAATGTTTGAATTTTTTGAATTAGTAATGCCAATTTTGGTATATATTTCAAGACATTAAGGATAATACAGGTTTAGCTGGCAGTTTTATACAAAGAGGTCAACCACACCATTATTTTAGTAGGGGCGAAGAGGAACCAATGTAAGTCTGGTGCCTCTGAAGAGGTGGACCTAGAAACTGGGATGACAAGGAGCTCCCAGGGGACTGCTGTTAGTAAATTACCATATGTCATTTGATAGAATATATGTAGGCATTAAAGACATTTTTAAGTAAACCTTAGTGAGGAAATTGTTCATGATATGTGAAAAATATGGGGTAAAACTTCAAATATAATGCCAGTTACATTTTAAAAAAACATTCATATAATGCTTTTAAAAAGACTTCTAGGACATGTACCGCTTTTTTTTTTTTTTTTTTTTGAGCTTTTTTTTTTTTTTTTTTTTGAGCCCAGGTCCCACTTTGTCACCTAGGCACTATAGCTTTAGCCTCTCAAGTAGCTGAGACTATGGGCACGCATCAACATGCTCAACTAATTTTTGAATTTTGTGTAGAGATGAGCTCTTACTATGTTGCCTAGGCTGGTCTCGAATTCCTGGGCTCAAGTGATTGTCCCACATTGGCCTCTCAAAATGGTGGGATTACAGGCATGAGCCACTGTACCTGGCCTGTACTACTTTTTAACAGCATTTCTGGGTTGTGAGATTATGGATTATTTTTGTCTTATTCTTCATGCTCATCTGTTATTTTCTAGGCTTTTAACTATGAATATATATTGACTTTGTCATGAGAGACACTTTGTTTTTAAGTGAAAAACTTTTGTTTTTATTTATTTCATCTTTATTTTAATGAAAAGGTAACTGTTTTAGTAAGCTGATAGTTGATTGGAAGGAATAATTCTTGAGACTAGGAATGCAGCGGGGAGACTGCTGGGAAATATAAGAAGCTCCTGAACTAGGGCAGTGGTGATAGGGTTGGAGAGGAGTGTGGTGATCAGTAAGACATAGGAATAAAGGAGAAAGAGGGATCTAGGATGACTCTCAAGTTTCTGGGTGTTTAATATAAATGTACTACATTTGAGATTAAAGTTTGGCTCTTAAAAAATATTCTTATTTGGGGACTGTTTAAATTTAATGAGGTCATTAACAACTTCAGTTTGTTACTTCCTCCTGTACTTCAATTCTTTAAATTCTATATGTTGCCAAAGATCCTACTTCTAATTTCTTAAGGTTAACAAGAAGAAATAGATGATATGTCTATAAAGACTTGTTTCTGATATCTGTCACCCTATGGCTTGCCAGTTGATAGACCTGGTTGTCTTGATAAATATTAGCCTACTCTCCCACTAGTTTATTTGCACCACTTCTGAAGCAATAAGCTTGGTTGAAAAAGGGCACCTTCCAAGTAGGGAAGGATAATTTTTAGGTCAAATTATAGAAATTACATGTATCCCCGTTAGCACTTCCAATAAAAAAATAGACAGGAAAAGTGATCCTGCCAGCTAATTCTCCATTATAAGACTTTGGAGAAAAGGTTCCATTAAAAACAGAAAAGAGGCTGGACATGGTGGCTCATACTTGTAATCTTAGCACTTTGAGGGGCCAAGGTAGGAGGATTGTTTGAGGTCAGGAGTTTGACACCAGCCTGGGCAACATAACAAGGTCCTATCTCTACAGTAAGTAAAAAATTAGCTGGATGTGGTGGCATATGCCTATGGGCCCAGCTACTTAGGAGGCTGAGGTGGCAGGATTGCTCAAGCCCAGGAGTATCAGGCTGCGGTAAGCCATGCTTGTGCTACTGCACTCCAGCTTGGTGACAGAGTGAGACCCTGCCTCAAAAAAATAAAACCAGAAAACAAGGAATCTTTATTCAGGACTCAAATTTAATTTAAATTTAAATGTACTACCTGCTTTGGGAGAGTTACTGTATAATTATTTAGTAGAGACAGGGTCTCACTATGTTGCCGAAGCTGGTTTTGAACTTCTGGCCCCAAGTGGTCCTACCACCTTGGCTGCCCAAAGTGCTGAGATTGTAGGCGTGAGCTACCAATGCTGGCCTTAAGTTGTTTTTTTGATCTTTTCATGACATGCTGTGGGCGGTAAAATAATACAGTGGGTGATCTGTTGTTGCAATTCAAATATAGAGTTTCTTTTTCTTCCACAAAAGTATTGGCTGATTTCTTCCTTTTTCTGGCTGTGAGCAACAGGTAAATTAACATGACTGTTGTCTGTCCCCAACATCTTGACTCAAATTTCTTAATTCTGAACTTCTGCATCTTCTCCACTCCAAGATCACATGACAATATCTAACACAGATGGATAAAAATATTAGAGGCCAGGCACCATGGTGCACTCCTGTAATGCCAGCACTTTGGGAGGCTGAGGTAGACAGATCATTTGAGGTTTGGAGTTTGAGACCAGCCTGGCCAACATGGTGAAACCCCGTCTCTACCAAAAATATAAAAAATTACCCAGGTATGGTGGCACATGCCTGTAATCCCAGCTACTTCGGAGGCTAAGGCAGGAGAATCGCTTAAACCTGGGAGGTGGAGGTTGCAGTGAGCTGAGATCGTGCCACTGCACTCCAGCCTAGCGACAGAGCTAGACACCATTAAAAAAAAAGAAAGAAATAATTAGGAAAACAAATTTAACACATCAGTGCTACACTGGCAAAGTAGGGTTGAGTAGTTTTAAGAAGCTTAGTTGCTTTCCACTAGTCTTGCATCTGATTCTTGTGGTGCTTGCTTACTCAAGTAGGGATCACACAGCATGGGAAGGAAAGAGCAGATCTGTAATTCTGTTGTTTACATCTCAGAATTGTGGTATGTGAATAGTTTTGAAATTTTTCGTACAGTTTTGGGAGAAATTTGTTAATGGAAGTTTTAAGGGTTATAGGACAGCACAAAATAATTTCTGTTTAGATGCTTTTAATAAAAAAAAATCTGTTAGAATACTTTTTTTTTTTTTTTTTTTGAGACAGAGTCTCACTCCGTCACCCAGGCTGGAGTGCAGTGGCGTGATCTCGGCTCACTACAACCTCCGCCTCCCAGATTCATGTGATTCGCCTGCCTCAGCCTTCTGAGTAGCTGGGATTAGAGATGTGCACCAGTTTCACCATGTTAGTCAGGCTGGTCTCAAACTCCTGACCTCGTGATCTGCCTGCCTTGGCCTCCCAGAGTGCTGGGATTATAGGGGTGAGCCACCACGCCCAGCCTAGAATGCTTTTTAAATGATAAAATAACTGGGTGCAGTGGCTCATGCCTGAATTCCAACATTTTGGAAGGCTATGGCAGGAGGATTGCTTGAGGCCAGGTGTTTGAGACTAGCCCTGGCAACGTAGTGAGACCCTGTCTCTACATAGTAATTTCAAAATTAGCTGAGCGTGGTGGCACACACCTGTAGTTCCAGCTATTTGGGAGGCTGAGCTGGGAGGATTGCTTGAGCCTGGGAGATCGAGGCTGTGGTGAGCTGTGATCACACCGCTGTACCCCAGCCTGGGTGAGAGAGCAAGACCCCATCTAAAAATAATAATAATAATAAATAAAAGATAAATGAAGACTGAAAGATTTCATTATGTGATAGAGAAGAAAACTTACATGGAATTTAAGATAATATTCTTATATTTAAGTGGCCTCTTTTTTTGAGACTGGATCTCACTCTACTGCTTTGGCTGGGCCACAGTGGCATCATCCTGGCTTACTGTCGCCTGGAACTCCTGGGCTCAAGCAATCCTCCCACTTCATCGTTCATACTGTCTGGCTATCTCCATGATAACAATACCATCTTATATCATGACTGCTGACTAAAGTCCTTAGTAGCTGGGACTACAGGCACATTCCACAATGTCTGGCTGATTTTTAAAAATTTTTTATAGAGATGGGGTTCTCCCTATGTTGCCCAGGCTGGTCTTAACTGCAGACCTCAAGAGATCCTCCGACCTTGCCCTCTCAAGGTACTGGGATTACAGGCATGAGCCACCATGCCTGGCCTGAGTAACCTTTTTATTAAAGGGAATCAGCATTTGTTTATTACCTGGTATGTTCTAAGCATCAGGCTGTGTACTTACCTCACTTAATCTTGACAGTATTCCTATAAAACAGATACTTAATATCAGTTGTGAAGAAATTAAGGTTCAGTGACTTTCAGTAAACTTGCTTATGGTCACACAAAACATTGAGTGGTTGTGCCGTGTTTTGACCTCAGTCTGACCAATATCAAAACTCATTTTTTCTATGTATGTTTCCCTTTTAGAAAGATTTTATTTTTTTAATTTTAATTTTTTAACTTTTAGGTTTAGGGGTACATGTGCAGGTTTGTTATACAGGTAAACTCCTGTAGTGAGGGTTTATTGTAGAGATTACTTTGTCACCCAGTTACTAAGCGTAGTACCCAAAAGTTATTTTTTCTACCCCCTCCCTTCTCCTACCCTCCACCCTCAAATAGGCCCCAGTGTCTGTTGTTACCCAGAAAGATTTCATAAGTGAATGACATCTAGCCCTTAAATTATTTTTGTTTGCCAGCATTTATAATATAGGTGGTCATTCTTTAGCTGCTGAAACAGAATTGGTTTTGTTCTTGGTGTCTAGCTGTCTCCATGATAACAACATTGTCTTATGTCATCACTGCTGACTAAAGTAGTATATACTCAAATTTTTTTTTTTCCTGAGATTCTGTTCTCTAGGCTGGAGTGCAGTGGCATAATTTCAGCTCACTGCAACCTCTGCCTCCCAGGTTCAAGCAAATCTCCCACCTCAGCCTTCAAAGTATCTGAGACTACAGGCTCACGCCACCATGCCTGGCTAATTTTTATATTTTTAGTAGAGACGGGATTTTGCCATGATGGCCAGGCTAGTATTGAACTCCTGACCTCAAGTAGACCACCTGCCTCAGCCTCCCAAAGTGCTAGGAATACAGGCGCGAGTTATCCCATTCAGCCAGATCTTTTGTTTTTAATTGAAAACTTATAATAAATTTCAGAGATAAAGGAGAGCTATTTCAGAACTGTTGCTTATCAGTAAGTTTTAGAGAGTTAAAGTCAGTGAACTGGTGATATAAGCCATTTAATCATTATGTTTATCACTTTATAGAGACTAATTGGAGTGATGCAGTTTCAACAGAAATAGTCTATTCCAGAGTATACAAGAATTTTTATTCTTTAAGCTAGTTAATTCTAAATTCTAGAAAAGGAAAAATCCTGAAGCTTGCTTTCTCAGTGTTACTTAACAGAAGTCTTAATGTAACTGCAACAGCTGATTTTTAAATTTTCTTTTTTTGGTCTTATACTTGCAATATTTCACAATAAACTGAAATTTGAGGAAAAATAAAGTAATATAATGTACACCCATGTACCTCCTACTTAGCATTCTCTTTTTGGGGGATGAGGTAAACAATAAAAATCAGAGATGAAGTTGAGGCTCTCATGGGTATTTTCCCCCAATCCTATTCTCTTCTGCCCTTTTCCAGAAGTAAGCATCATAGTAAATTTGGTGTTTGTTGCTCCCGTGCATGTTTTTAAACTTTGGCTATATGTTATGCATCTTCAAACATTATGGAAGCTTTTGCAGATTTTTCAACTTTATAACATTTGAATTCATGTTATATATTCAGCAATGTGTTTGATTAACAAAATACTAATAAAAATTACCAATTATAACCATTATTAATAATGAATGTTAATAAAATATTATGAATGTGGTCTGAGGTAGGGATTGGATTTTATTATTCCATGTGGAGAATCATATGTCTTGCCCCATTCATTGTGCAGTCCATCTTTTCCCTACTGATTTGCAGCACTATCTTTGTCATATGTAATGTTTCCATGATTAGTAGGTTTGTTCCGGAACTTTTTAATCTTTTCCACTGGTTTGACTATTTCTGTACCAACACCAAACTGTCCAGATTACTTTAGCTTCATAAGCAAAGTAAGTCCCCTTATCTTGTTTTTCTTCTTCAAAATTTTCATTGCTATTCTTGGCCTTTTCTTTTTCCATATGAATTTCGGGATCAGCTTGTCAGGTTCCCTTAAGAGCTCCATTTTTTTTTTTTTTAAACATTGTAATTGCATTGAATATGTAGTTTAGTTTGGAGAAAATAGACATATTTTTATGATATTGTCTTCCTATGCATGAATGCGTTTTTTCCTTAGAAATTCCAGATCTTGGCCAGGTGCAGTGGCCCAGCCTGTAATCCCAGCACTTTGGGAGGCTGAGGCGGGTGGATCACGAGGTCAAGAGATTGAGACCATCCTGGCCAACATGGTGAAACCCCGCCTCTACTAAAAATACAAAAATTAGCCGGGCGTGTTGGCACGCACCTGTGGTCCCAGCTACTTGGGAGGCTAAGGCGGAAGAATCGCTTGAACCCAGGAGGTGGAGGTTGCAGTGAGCCGAGATTGTGCCACTACACTCCAGCCTGGTGACAGAGCAAGACTCCGTCTCAAAAAAGAAAAGAAAAAAGAAATTCCAGATCCTCTTTTATAATTGTATCCAAAAGTCTTAAAACTTTTTTGGCTAAGCTTATTTCTAGCTCTGCTTTTAGAATGCTTGGTTATTCTCTTTCTTTCCCGCTCCTCTTCCCTCACTTACTCTTTTCCTTCCTGTTTCTTCCTTCCCATCCCCAATTCCAGTCTCCTTTCATTTTCTTTTCTCTCTCTTCTTCCCTTTGTCCTTCCCTCCCTTCCTTACCATCTTTTAATTTTATGTTGTCTTGGCTGACAGTTCTATTTAAGGTAGTGTGTTATAGAGAAAAGTATATGGAATGTAGAGTCAAAATTGCTGGAAATGAGTCCCGGCTTTGTCCTTCAAGAATTATATGATAATTAAGTCAACTTTTCTGAGCCTAATTCTCCTAATCTGTAAAAGAAGAATAATATTTACTTTTATACTGTGTATCTCACAGAATCAAATGAGATGTGTGTGTGAGGTTTTTTCCTAATTAAAAATTTAGTGTTTTCGAAAAAGAGTTATTTCTAAGGGAAAAATGCTGATTTCCCCCAACTAAAAGTATAGACATTTATTAAAACTATATCTTTAAAGAAAAATACCTTTAATGCATACACTCATTTTGACTCTTAAAGATTATAACACTTATACCCCACTTCCTAAAAACTGATGCGAAATGGTTTATAGTAAAGGACACGTGAACATACACTCACCTCAATTAAAGATGTTAAAATAAAAATAGAAAATCAAGTTGTTACTGTGAGATGAGTGCAAATATGATAATTATGAGGGCTAATACAGCCATTGTGATCAAGCCTCTCTGCTTTCAGGATGCTGTGGGAATAAGGTAAATATGATTTTGTTCTACTGGTGGATGTATTTTCTCCTTTGAGACAAACCTAATATTACTGCCATTAAATTTAAAAAAAATACTGTTCACCAGGATTTCAAGACTATATTGGGAATAATATCTGCTACAACAGTTTTATAAGTGAAAGAGCACTTTTTCAAATGGTTTTTTGAATGACCATTGGTAAAAAATCTGAGGGGAAAACAGAAAACAGCACTCACTGAAACTGATTCTTGGTGAAAACTAAGCCAAGGTTATTTAGATAGCTTATGATCTAATTTGTAAGGCACTCAGTTCGTTTATAACCTAGAGCAGTGATGCTATCAACATTTTTGTGTTAACGTGAACTTTTGAATACTAAAATTTTTGGTGATACCCTGAAGGCCACTAAAACTTCCAAGGGAACATTAGATAAAGTAATAGTAACTATAAGGTAGCCACTAGTACAGTAAAAATGTCTTCTAGTTACAAATGAATCCAAAGCGATCTCTCTTTTACTTACCACTGTTAACACTGCAGACTGAGTTTGATTAGAACTGTTTACTCTTGATCTCCTCTGATCTTTTTTTTTTTTTTTTAATTCGGGAACCAAAATATTCATATGTTCTAATCTGGATATACCATCGCTAACATTGGCCTGAAGTTATTTAATGCCTCTGGATTGTGGTTCTTCGGGCTTCACTACACACCGTCATATACTGGCCCAGTACAAAGTTCTTTCTGACAAGCCTTTCTACCAGTGTGTTATTAACTAGTTTGCTTTGTATAATTCAGTTCTGTTCTCAAACAGATCTAGGCAAGTAACCAAAGAAGTCCTTGGTCAACTTTCTGCATTAGAAAGATGTATTTAGGGAAGACTGAAGCTTATTTTTTAGATGGTAAGGCAGGTGTTCGGTTTTTATGGGGCTTTTTTCTCTAAAATTTTTCAGCTTCTTGTAGAAAGCAGGCAGGATTTGTGATAATAAGATAGGCCTGAATTCAGATCCAGGCTTTACCATTTGTTAGCTGAACAACCTTGGAAAAGTAACATAGCTTCCCTACCTTAGCTTTTGTCACTTTATCCTCAATATCTATTAACATGTCTACTTCAAAGGACTTCAGATGTGAAGTTTTTTAAAATTATGAAACTGTAGTAGCTTATTGATAATTTTCTGCTTAAGAGTACTCTGAGGGACCTACCCCTAGAATTAAAAATAAATGAACAAAATAAGCCATTAATAATAAATGTTGAAAAAAGCTATTTAGTATTACCAATGTAAACTCAAACAAGATTTTTTTCTTAGAAGTAATTTTTTCTAAGTATAGCAATGCTTTAAAATAACCATTATATACAATTTCAGACATAGATAAAAATTGGAATAGCTTAATGAACCTTCACTGACCTGTTATCAGCTTTAGTAATAAAATACAGTTTAGATTAATCCTTTTCAACCATACTAGATATAAAGTGACAAGGACCCTCCACTCTCTGAGTTGTTTAATATGATTTACCTGAGGTAGCTACCATTAACTTTGTTACACAAATGAAATCAACCCATAAATACTATTTTGTAGCTTGAAATTTTCATTTAACAATATACTTTTAAAATATGTTTTATTTCCATGTGAGTACCTATGTTCTGTGGCTACACAACATTCTGTTCTATACAATGTTCTATATAATATTCTGGCAGCAAAACACAAAGAGTAAAATGAGGGATTTTTTTTTAATCCACTGCTGTGTTCCCAATACGTAGAACAGTGCTTGCACATAATAGATGCTCAATACATATTTGTTGACTGAATTAACATCTAGTTAGGAAATGTATTTCTAACTTGGAAATGTATTTCTATTATTGGTACAATATTCTATTATGTAATTGTATAATGATTTATTTCACCAGTAGAATAATGATGGGTGGTAGGACTTTGGGCTTTTTCACCTTTCTGTTTTTTTTCCCTCATGGCAACTGTTATATTGATAATGGTGGCCATTTAAGAGACTTACTTTGAGAAAATAATTAAAATACGAAAAATGTATTTTTATGAACACCTGTAGCTAAATGTCTTTCCATCTCGTGGCTTGTTAACCAAGCACAGCTCTCCCTGTTTCTTTTCCTATGATCATTTCAGACTATAACCATTGTTCAGTGTAGGCGAGATGCTATGACTTTTAGATATGCCTTTTTTTCACAAAAAGGAATTGCCTAGTTAGAATTTTTTAAAGATGTCTAACAATTCAGCGGTTTTGACATTGCTGGGGAAATTTTATCCATGGGTCCAGAAGAAACATTCATTTTTATTTAATCACTTATAAAGAGTAGGGGGGTACTTCTGGTGATATGGTTGGGTTACTGTTTATGGCTACATATGTATGTGAACATTATGACATTTGATGAAAACAACTTCATTGAGCTACTGACCTCTCCAGCTGATTTTTCTGGTTGACCTTAAAGGTTTACAAGGCTAAGGGTCAATCTCCTCTGGAATAGATGGCCTTATTTTAGCTTAATACAGATTTTAAATATGTGTTGTGATGAAGGTGATTTTCCTCTAATAAAGCATAGTACAAATTAACTTACAGATGCAAAATTGACCTTGTGAATTTTAATTAAATGATCTCAGTTCTCATGTACTTGTAATCATAGAAAAAAATTAAATGTTTAAAAAGAACTTTTTAAATTGTGAAAAATATATATGATGTTTATAGCAAAGATTATGCTTTTATGAGTAACTCATTATATTGAGTCATAAATACTAATGATTCAAATTACTAATGTAGCTCTATTAAGTTAAATCCACCATACAGTATACAGGCATTCTGTACTTTGAAATTTCATAAATTTTTGGATATCAATTCTCAGTTTAGAAGGGTATACTGGTAATTTGCTTTTACCTACGGAATCTTCACATTTATCAACAAAATGAAAGAGATTGGTATTTTCACTTTAGTTTTTCAGTGAAAATAAAGAATGGGAGATAAATGGCTTAAAGAGCTAAGAGAGAAGACTTAATTTAAACTCAAATAAACATGCCCAGAATGACCCTCTCTTTTTCTGCCCTTCCTCCTACCACAGTGAGCCACTGTATGTCTCAGGTTTTAGGCAAAGTTAGTCTTCTTATCATGGAAACTGTGAACATTCATTAACAACTGGTTTTACTTTGAAACTTACACAGCAAACACCAAAGAGTGAATTGTTGGTATAATCCATGGGAGTCTTGAGATTGACGTCAAAACTGCAGTACAGCTGTATAAGCATTGGGAAGTATTTTTAACATCCCTGTTAGATCATCTTTTTGACCTTGCTTTTTATGTTTTCTCTTTTTCCATTAAATAGTTAAAAAAAGAGCTTTACAATACTTTCTACAAACACTGTAATGATATTCTTAAAAAAGGCACCCATACAATTATTTTCTTGATTCCTTTCCCCTTTGCAACTTTCCTTTGCCTATAGTGTTCCATCCAGTTCTTCTGATGAGGTGGACTTTTTTTTTTTAATAAAAATTTGTTTTTGAAAACAGGACTAGATTATAGAAAATGAGAAGCTAGAAAAGAACATATACCCCGTATACATGCTCAGATTCCCCTATTATTAACATACTACATTAGTATGGTACATTTGTTACTGAACCAGTGTTAATAGTAATTGAAGTCTGTAGTTTATTCAGATTTTCTTAGTTTTTACCTATTGTTCTTTTTCTGTCTCCAGAAACTACATTATATCTAGTTTGTCATGTCTCCTTAGCCTCCTCTTGGCTGTGACAGTTTCTCAGATTTTTCTTGCTCTTGATGGTTTCCACAGTTCAGATGAGTACTGGTCACGTTTATTGTAGGATGCCCCTATATTGGAATTTGCTTGATGTTTTTCTTATGATTAGACTGGAGTATGGGTTGTTGGAAGGAAGATCACAGAGGTAAAGTGACATCTTCATCAACTCATGTCAAGGTTACTTAGCACCAACATGACATGTGACTATTGATGATGACCTTGATTACCAAAATAATGTTTATCAGATTTCTCCAGTGTAAAGTGTTGGAATGTTCTGGCAAGAATATCCCAGTTGGGTGAATTGCTCTGGTAATTGCTTGAGCTTTAGTTATTAAAATCAGTTATCATATAGATATACTGCTCACTGAAATGTTAAGTATTTTTTTTACAGATAATATGTTTAGAGTTGAGAATTAGAGTTTGTAAATGTTCAGATTTTATTTTCAAATTTTATTTTTGAAATAAAGGTTTCCTTTCCTGTGGAATTCTAAAGATTTTGTTTATCTAAGGAAACAACTTAGGTTCCTATTTTAATTAGGAATTTAAAGAGGCTGGTCAGTTTATCAGCGATTTAAATTCTAGACACTGGGACTTATTTCCTTCATTTTATCTCTTAAAAAATAAACTTTGAGGTTGGGCATGGTGGCTCATGCCTGTAATCCCAGCACTTTGGGAGGCTGAGGAGTGGATCATGAGGTCAGGAGATCAAGACTATCCTGGCCAACATGGTGAAACTTTGTCTCTACTAAAAATACAAAAAAAACTTGCTGGGCATGGTGATGCATGTCTGTAGTCCCAGCTGCTGAGAAGGCTGAGGCAGGAGAATTGCTTGGATCCTGGAGGTGGAGGTTGCAGTGAGTTGAGATCATGCCACTGCACTCCAACGTGATGACAGAGTGAGACGTGGTCTAAAAAGAAAAAAAAAAAGAATAAATAAACGTTGACTTATAATTTGCATGTAATAAAATTCACCATTATGTTTTTATTGTTAATTTTTATGGGCATAGGTGTTTATATTGATGGAGTACGTGAGATATTTTGACACAGGGATACAATGCATGATATAATCACACCAAGGTAAATGGGGTATCAATTACCTCAAGCATTTGTCCTTTCTTTATGTTATAAACATTCCAATTATATTCTTCTAGTTATTTTTAAATGTACAGTAAATTATTGTTGACTGGAGTCACCCTGTTCTATAAAATATTAGGTCTTATTCTATGTATATTTTTGTATCCCTTAACAACCCCAACTTCCTCAACCCCCCCAACTATCCTTCCCAGCTTCTGGAAAATATCATTCTATCTCTATGAGTTCAGATGTTTTAATTTTTAGCTCTCACAAATGAATTAGAACATGTGAAGTTTGTCTTTCTGTGCCTAGCTTAGTTCACTTAACATAATGACCTCCAGTTCTATCTGTATTGTTGCAAGTGAAAGGATCTTATTCTTTTTTATAGCTGAATAGTACTCCATTGTGTATATGTACTATATTTTCTTTATCCATTTATCAATTTGTATATTGATAGACACTTAGGTTGTTTCCAAATTTTGGCTATTTTCAGTAGTGCTTCAATAAAGATAGGAGTGCAGATCCACTATTTCTTTAAGTTCACTCGTTTTAAGTGTGTACTTTGATGAGTTTTGACAAGTATGTATACTTTTTAACCACCACAACCACCATGATTAATATACATAACATTTCCATCACCCCTAAAAATTCTCTCTGCTTTCTGTCACAGCAGCTTTGCCTTTTCTACTTCATGTAAATGAGATCATGTACAGTACATAATCATCTAAGATCATGTACAGTATGTAATCTTTTTGTGTCTGTCTTCCCTGTCTCTTTTTATTTTTTTAATATTTATTTATTTATATTTTTGAGATGGAGTCTCGCTCTGTTGCCAGCCTGGAGTGCAGTGGTGCTCTCTTGTCTTACTGCAACTTCCGCTTCCTGGGTTCAAGCAATTCTCCTGTCTCAAGCTTCCTGAATAGCTGGACTACAATTGTGCACCACCATACCCAGCTAATTTTTGTATTTTTAGTAGAGATAGGGTTTCACTATGTTGGCCAGGATGGTCTCAATCTCTTGACCTCGTGATCCACCCACTTTGGCCTCCTAAAGTGCTGGGATTACAGGCATGAGCCACTGAGCCTGGCCAGAATTCTTAAGGATCATTTGTATTAATTGATAATAGTTTATTAACATAAAGGTACTTGTACTAGTAGCATGGAAAGATGAGAAAATCCAAGGTCAACCTCCCCCCAATCATAATAAAATAATACTTAACATGTATGAACCTTTAATATTTGTTAGGCATCAAGCTAACATATATATATTGTATTCAAGTGAAAGATGCAAACATAGCAAACTCCTTAACTCCAACTGCTCTTTTTCCTCATCTTTTACAGGCACCCTGTTCCCTGCAGGAGCCTGGAAAAATGTCTATTTAAGAAGCCCAGGTTGCTTAGCACTGCAGTCACCCATATTAGAAATCTGTAATTCATTAATTTTCAGCTTTTGTGAGGTGGGGTAGGAGAACGAAAAAGCATGACTATAGTATGAAAAAACATATTCAATATTATAATTAGCTTGATTTTTAAAATCATAATATCTAATTTATTTTGAAATTTCCAGTAAGCTGGAAAAATCCAAATGAAGTATGAAGTTTAGTTAACAGTAGTATTCTGAGGTCAATTTCTTCATTTTGACAGATATACCACAGTAATGTAAGATGTTAGCAATAAGGAAAACTAGGTGTGGGGTATATAGATCTCTGGAGTTTTACATAGTGTCATGTTATTAAAAAGCTTTACTTTGATTTAAAAGGTGTAAGCTTTTTATGTATTTATTTTCACTGTCTTATTCATTTGGCCAAAATGTTAAAAGAAGTGGTGAAAGCAGACATGTAGACATCTTTCCATTGTTCTCAATCTTATGGAAAGCATTCAGTATTTTACCATTAAGTATGATATTTTTTTCAGTACTCTTTATCAATTTGGGGAAGTTACCTTCTATTCCTAACTTGTAAGAAATTTTATGATTAACATGTTTTGAATGTAGTTACATGCTGTTTTTGTATCTATTGAGATGATCATATGGCTTTTTTTTTTAATTTTCCAGGAGGTATTTTCGTCTGAGGCTTTTCTTTCTTAGACTGGTGTTATAGTGAATATTGATTTTTGAGTGTTAAACCTACCTGGCATTCTTAGGATAAACCCCATGTGGTCATTATGTATTATTCTTTTTTATATTGATAGATTTGATATACTAATATTTTTATGATTGTTTTTGTTCCTTTGTTACCAAGGGATATTTGTGTTTAGTTTTCTTGTAATGTCATTGCCTTATTTTGATACTGGGACAATGTTGGCCTCTGAAAATTTTGGGGGAAGTGTCATGTGTTTTCACTTTCATTTGTCATATGTAGAATTGTTATCTCTTCCTTTGAATGCCTGTGAGAATTCACCAGTGAAGTGAGTTTTCTTTGTGAAAATGGTTTCAACCAGCAATTAAATTCACTGTCCCTTGAGGGTACCCACTATTCTGACTTTTAGTACCATAGACTAATTAATCCTTAAACTTTTGTTGGATTAATTACTTTACAGGAACACAGAAAACCCACACAGAGTTCCATATACCCCACACCTAGTTTTCCTTATTGCTAACATCTTACATTACTGTGGTATATCTGTCAAAACTAAGAAACTGACCTCAGTACATTACTGTTAACTAAACTTCATACTTCATTTGGATTTTTTCCAGCTTTTTCATTAATGACCTCTTTCTGTTCTAGGATCAAATTCAGGATACCATGTTGCTTATAGTTTTCATGTTTCCCCAGTCTCTTGGTTTGTGGCAGTTTCTCACTCTTTCCTTGTTTGTCATGACCTGGCCATCCCTAAGGACTTTGTAGAATGTGCCCCTGTCTCAGTTTGCTGCTGTTTCTCAGTATTAGACTGGGTTATGCATTTTTGGAAAGAATCCCCTTTTCCTCTCATTAGGAGTGCACGATGTCCATATGATATCACTGGTGATGTTAACCATGACCACTTGGTTAAGATAGCGTTTGCTAGGTTTCTTTACTATACTCTGTTTTTTGGAAACACATTACTAAGTCCAACCCATACTTTGGGAAGGGGTAGGTATCTACATATATGGTTTGAAATTCTTCTGTAAGGAAGATTTGTATCTTTCCCCACATTTATCTGTTTATTCAGTCATTTATATCAGTATGGACTCATGTATGTTTATTTTATACTTTGAGTTCTAATGCTAGGTTTCTTTTCTTTTGCTTAAATTGTTCCAACTTTGACTATTGGGAAGGTTTTCTGGTTAGTGTTTATGTCCGTTTCTTACTCTCCTATCCTTTTGTTCTTTGAACATCTCCTGACATTGTGGTACTATTAGATGCTCCAGGCTCATCTTGTATTTTCTTTGCACCAGCTGTAGAATCAGCCATTTCAAGGAACTAGCATTCCTTTTGTTTAGGAACCAAAATGTAGTTATTAGGTGTGCTCATTGCTATTGGGGTATTGTTGATTTTAGGCCCTCTCAGGAGTCAGAGCTAGGTAATGTATGTATATATCTAAACCATGTATACACATACATCTCTAATTGTTTCTGTATGTATCAGTTTGCATGTGTATTAAGTTAAACATGAGCTGATATTGGTGTCTCTGATTATAATCCAGTACCATAAGGTTTACTCTAGTCCTTTCTTATTAATCTGTGACTTCCTTGTCTTACCATGAGAAACCTGGCTCCAGCCACCCATTTATCCATTCTCTTATTTGTTCAACCCAGGTACATATGAAAAGCAAATTTAGAATTGTTACCCCATACCCCATGAATACAGTATTTATGTACAGTTTCTTTGGTCATTAGCCTTACAATTTCACGTCAAAACATGGTATTCCAAAGTTTGTGAGGTTAGCTCCTTTTTCACCACCCCTTCAGTGAAGTTAGGTCATAACATTTGTAATGCACTTAGCTTCATTTATTGCAATCCGCATTTCATCTTGGGATCCTCTGACATTTTGGTTGTTGTTTGGTTAGCATTTGTTGAAGTTCACTCTTCGTAATGTGCCATTCTGTGGGTTCAGACAAATGCAAAGGGTCATGTATTCACCACCCTAATATCATACAGAACAGATCTGCACCCTAAATGTCCCCCTTTGCATCCCCTTTGTAGTCAACCACTCCCCCCTCCTCTCGCCCCTAGCGACTACTAATCTGTTTTCTGTCTCTCTACTCTTGCATTTTTCAGAGTGTCATATAAATGGAATGATACAGTCTTTGGATTTTTCCATGGAGTAAAATGCATGAAAAATCCAAAGATTGTATCAGGCTTCTTTCATGTAGTAAAATGTATTTAACATCCATCCATGTTGTGTAAATTTGTTTTAAAAATTGTAGTATTCCACATTGTGGATGAATCATAATTTGTTTCTTCATTCCCCCATTAAAGGCTGTTGTAGTTTCTTTCAGGTTTTAGCATTAGGAGTAAAGCTGGTTTAAATGTCCATGGGCAGGTTTTTGTGGGGATATAAGTTTTCAGGTCCCTAGTGTAGATACCTAAAAGTATGATTGTAGATCATATGGTAACTGTGTTTAACTTTCAACTGCTTTTGTTCTTTTATATTGAGTCATGCAGTGTGTGCTCTTTATTTTTTTTTATCTAGTGTCTTTCTTTTGAATTGTTTATGACACTTATCTGTATGTTATGAGTGGTCATAATTCATTTGCATTATTGATTAATATTTTAATGTGTGAATATACTGCAGTTTTAAAAAATCCGTTCTGCAGATGGACATAAGGTAGTTCTAGTTTGGGACTATTACTAACAGTGCTATTTAAGAACATTCACAGACATGTTTTTTTTGTGAACATACATATACATTTCTGCCTACTTGTGGAATTGCTGATTCAGCTTTAGCTGATACTACCTGACAATTTTCTGGAGTGACTGTACCAATTTGCATTCTCCTTAGTGGTGTGTAGTTTCTAGATGCTTTATATCTTAATGAATACTGTATATATTCACTCTATTTCTCTCTCTCTCTCTCATTGTGGTTTTAATTTACATTTCCTTAAAGTTGAGCATCTTTTTATATGTGTATTGGTTATTTGGATATTTAGAAAAATTGAGAAAATTGTAAATTTCCCCTGGGCTCTGGAAGCATTGGGGTTTGGACTAAGGGGTGGCTTTCATTAGAAAAGGCAGTAAGGGAAACGGTGTCGTTGGGGGAAAGCCAGGTGTTGGTTAAGGCAGTGTTTGGAGTGGATGCTCTGAAGAAGCTGAGATTGTAGTGGTGTTTGGTTTCCTATAGAAAGAGTCCTAGAGCAGGGGTCCCCAACTTTTTTTTGGCACCAGGGACCGGTTTTGTGGAAGACAATTTTTCCATGGCACTGGGCGGGAGGTTGGGGAGGACAGGTAGTGTGATGGTTTCAGTGTGATTCCAGCACATTACATTTATTGTCTACCTTATTTTGATTATTATTACATTATAATATATAATGAAATAATGATATACTCACCATAATGTAGAATCAGTGGGAACCCTGAGCTTGTTTTCTTGCAACTAGATGGTCCCATCTGTGGATGATGGGAGACAGTGACAGACCATCAAGCATTAGATTCTCATAAGGAGCATGCAACCTAGATCCTTCTCATGTGCAGTTCACTATAGGGTTCCTACTCCTCTGAGAATCGAATGATGCCAATGATCTGACAGGAAGTGGGGCTCAGGTGGTAATCAGCTGAAGCTTCCTGAAGCTTCGCTTGCTCACCTGCTGCGCACCTCCTGCTGTGCAGCCTGGCTCCTAACAGGCCATTGAGCAGTATTGTCTGTGGCCCAAGAGTTGGAGACCCCTGTCCTAGAGTATACAGTGAAAAAGTTCGGTAGAGAGGCGAACAGCGGAAGATTTTGTTAAAAGAGGGGTGTCACATGGTTAATAGATGACTGAACTTTTGTTTGGTGATCCAGGATGATAGAGATGTTGAGACATGAAATTAGTTGGCTTCAAGTTCTAAGCTGTCCAGTGTGAGAAATTGTCTTATCAGCCAACACAGGCCTTGACATATGGAGAGGTTTGTGTTTCTTAGGATACCTGGGCTGGCCAGAAAGTGCCAAGCATCAAAGAAACATGAGACCCCAGTATAGATGGAGGAAGTCTAATGATAGTGGCAGTCAGTAGTCTAGTCTGACTTGTTTTTAGCAAATTTATACTATTTTCTTAATCAGTAACTACTTCTTTAGTAACTACTTATAAGGTTCGATAAATTTGTACTTTCATTTCACATTAAAATTCTTAGTCTGTAGTTTAGAAGATATACAGCATCTTTTAAATATATATCTTTATCTGTACACACACACACACACATATATATATATATATAACATTTTTTTGACTATCTTTGCCAAGGTATGTTCCTTGAAAACTGATTCTTCATAGATCACTAACTGTAGTTTTAAGGTTCTTTGAGTTCCTTCAAAATTCACAGAATGTTGAGCTATAATTGATATGGATAAAGTGATTAGTGGGATTTAACTTAAAATTACATGTATTTAAATATTTTAAGGAATATGTTTTATAAAACAACATGTTTTTCATTCATTACTTATATATTGATCCCAGAAAGTGTGTGCCTGCAAATTGTCAAGTTGGGTTGATGCTTAGAAAAGGAAAGTAGAGGCTGAGTCTTCTTAGTATAGCAATGCATTTTTTTTAGACCAGTGTTTGAGGCAAATTATTGTTTTAGCAAAATTACATGGCTTCTAAGTATTAGAATGCATGAGTCTGTCTCTTGTTCCTCCCTCATTCTACTGTAAGTGGCCAGGCTGCTAGTTAACAGAATGCCAGGCATAATGCCTAGGGCATAGTTTGAGACCTGGGAAGATTCACAATAATCAAACACAAACAGACAGAGTAGCATGAAGAAATTTCAATCCTCCCAGCCTTGCTTACAAACTTAATTAGGCTTATTGGGGCAGAAAATATTTTTCCTCCCCCCATGTTTTAAATCTGTTTCTCTTCTACTCCCACCTCCTGCCCCAGATTCTCTTTGAAGGGGTAATACTACCAACAAAAGGAGATTTTTTTCTTTCTTTCTTTTTTTTTTTCGTAAATCCTAACTTACTTGGTTTATCTGGCTTTAGGGAAAGGAGCAGTAACTACAACCGAATTTAAAGGTATTTGAAGGAGTCCATTTTTTGGCACTGTATTTGGGAAATTCCCAACTTAAAAATCATACTGTATTCAAGAAGAAAATAAGGGTTTATTGTGGCTTTATAATTGGATCTTTTTTGCAAATGTTTTTAATTTTATGGGAGCTATTTGGCCTGTTCTATAAAAGAAATATCAGCCAAATCCTTGCTTTCTTTATATTATGTATGTTTTCCTGAGTGATATTTTAGGGAAATGTACATGGATGCTGTTCTCTGTCTTTCCATTAACAGCACAGTGTTGGGCTTCCAATCATGATGGTAGATGGTTGGGGGTGGGAGAAGAGGTGGGGTTTCTTCTTATCATCCCTCTTGTGGTCAGTAAAATCATCTGACAAATGCCTTTCCAAGGATGTCGAATATATGTATAAAGAAAAAGCTTAGGATTGCTAAGGGAGTGGTATTTTGGTGAGGATTTCATTCTCTTCTACTCCATGGAAACGAGCCTTTTGAGCTTTTGCTTGTCTGCTGATTTGTCCGGTGATCCAGGTAATCTATAGCAGTCTTTGTTTTCTGGGTCGTGTATAAAATGGAGCAAAATGGTAGAAAAATAGCTTCAGTGAAAGGCATGTACCTATAACAGGAATAAAATTAAAAAGAAAAAGGATATTTTTACATCGTTCATTGTTATTTCTCACAATAGCTTTTAGGATTTTTATCATGTTTTTAAAAAGCCTAACTTGACCTAAAGGAAGAAAATTTCCAGTTTTGAAAACCCGTGCCTTAATTGCTTAGCTTTAGAACAAAGGTTTTAACATCCAGCATTGCAAGGATGTCTTTATTCAAAAAAAATAAGATGCAATATTCTTCTGCTTTTTAGAATTGAATTGGCATAACCTCTCTTGAATCTTGAGAGACTTTGACGTATTATTCTGTGAATTGTGATTTAATTATCTCATGCTTCAGGATGGTTGTTCCCTTTGATACCCAAGGGACCATGGATGGGATATGGGGGGTGGGGATTAATATTATAGTGGGGGAAGGGAGTGTTTTTACAGAGTAATCTCCCTGTTTTTGCATTGAAAACAAAATTGAAATATATAATCATTTGGAAAAGGTGGTATCTATGGCACCAAACAATCTTATCAACTTGAATTATTTTATTCTTTGTTCAGTTTGTGGTATTTTTGCTCTTGTCAGCTAAAATGTTGATTATAAATTTGAAGAAGCTGCCGAGTTGCAGTGATGGCACTGGAATTGCATTCTGCTTTCTTTTCCTTTCTGTTTATAGCTGTAAATACTGGAACCAAGGCATGAATGTGAAAAGAAGTGGTATCAAATGCTGAAGATTTTGGTTTTCTCTTATTTTTTATGGTGAGAATTAGTTTCTTGTGGACAGAAAGAGCTAGGACCATAATTTGTGACATTAAAAAGCATTTAAGCACTGCAGACTTCTCTGTTTAGGAAAGACAGACTGAAAACATGTTGAAGCATTCTATGGAGCTTTCAGTTAATTTGATTATCTCCATCATGGTGATATGAGTTATCAGTACTGTTTGCCACATTTTGAAAGCTGTTTGACTCTTCAGAAATATTAACAAATTAACAAATGCTTACTGAGCATTTACATTATTCTAGGTACTTTAGATATATATGAGATTTATAGTCTAGTAGAGGATATAAAAAAACTCATGCATATGATGTACCATTTTTGGTGCAAGCATATAAGTATTGCAGTGTTGTATATTTATGTACTGACATGTAGGTGTTTTACATAAGCTATTACCTTTAATCCTCATAACAACCGAGTCACAGAATTGTCGTTCTTGTTATTGCATGCACATTAATCCAAAACAACCAAACAAAAATTGTCATTCTCTTTTATAGATGAGAAAATTTACATTTGAGAGGTTAAGTAATTTACCATAAGTAACAAAGCCATGAAGTGATGAAGCCCAGGTTAGACTCTAAAGCTTTTCACTGTTTCTATGTGAATAGATTAAATCATTTGATCATAATTATTTGACATCACAAATAGTGATGCCAGTGGAGTGAAAAGGAGAATAGGGATCCTAATCTTTAATCTATGCTAAGAACTGGGTGATTGAGCAAATCATTTGATGTCATCTGTAAAGTGTGTGGGTTACACTAGGCAACCTTGGTTCATGATTTTATGCAGTGTAAGAGATTTTCACATATGGTTGATGGAAACAATTCTCATTACTTTAGAGTTTTTATTATGTTTAGTTTTCGTTACTGATCCTTCATAATCTGCTGTATATTTTGGTGTGTGTATGGTGGGGAGGGGGAGGGAGATACCAAGAGTGCGTATTATCTTCTAACATATTACATACAATATACATTTATTTATTAAGATTATTATTGTCTGTCATTTTCCTTCTTACTTTCCTCCAAATGTGTCACAAGGACCTAGACTAGTGCCTGGCTACGTAGCATGCAGTTATAAATGCATGTTTTGAATGAATGAATAAATAAAAGACTTGTATAGTACATTAGCAAAATATGTAAGTAACTTCATATTTTTTAACACCAAAGATTCCCTTGGGGCCAAAATTATTAATCTTGCCATTACAGTGATCCTTTAAGGAACTAAGTGTAAGAATCTTAAAAAGAACACCTATAAAACAATTAAGTAATCATAAGTTTGCTGGAATTCCCCCCATACAAAATTATTGGTAGTATAGAACTTGGAAACCCTAGGTTTACCCAGTGTTCTATTTGAAAATACTTACTAAAGCATTATTCCATATAACCAAAGAAAATAGCAAAGTTTCTTTTTATGTGTTGATGTATGTATTTACAGTCTCAAATGCTGTACATTTACAATGAGTAGAAACTATTCAGACCTTTGAGTCTTTTGCTTAAAAGATATTTCATAAAGTATAACGTAAGGTTTACTGGTAGTTTTGTTTCATTTAAATATTAGGCTTCTTGAGAGTTTTAACAGTTTTATTGAAATGTAATTGGTGTATAATAAACTGCCTATGGTTAGAGTACCATTTGATAGGTTTATATATATATATATATATATATATATATATAATTATGAAACTATCGCCACAATTAAGAAAATAAACATTCACCCCGAAGGAAGGTTTCCTTGTGCATTTTCATAATATCTTCCTACCCTTCACCACCTCTCCTCACCCATCCCATCCCCAGGTGTACCCATTGACTTGCCTTTGGTCCTTATAGATTAAGTTTGAATTTTCTTGTTTTCTTTCTTGTCATTATAGATTAGTTTGCAAGTCTTTTTGTAAGTGAACTCACATAGTTTGTGCTCTTTTTATTTGTTCTCTTTCACTCTGTATAATTATTTTGAGATTTGTCTGTGTTGCAGTGTATCAGTAGTTCATTTATTTTTATTTCTGAATGATATCCCAGTGGATGGATATACCACAGTTTAGCCATTCAGCTGTTGATGGGCATTTGGGTTGTTTGAAGTTTTAGACTATTAAGAATAAGTTTGCTTTGGACGGTCATGTACAAGTTTTTCAGTGTACATAAGCTTTCATCTCTTAGGTAGACACTTAGGAGTGGAATGGCTGGATTATGTGCTAGGTATATATTTTAACTTTTTAAGAAATTGCCAAGCTGTTTTTCCAGGGGGCTGTATTGTGTTACATTCCCATGAGCAACATTCCAGTGGCTACACAACTTCACCAATAGTTGGTTTTGTCAGTCTTTCTTAATTTGAGCCATTTTACTGTCTATGTGATGGTATCATATTGTAGTTTTTAATTTGCATTTCATCTGATGGCTAAAAGATGTTATACATATTTTAATGTGCCTGTTTTATCATCCATATGTCTTCTTTTGTGGATTGTCTGTTCAAATCTTGTTTTAATTGGGCTTTTAATTATTGGGTTGTAAACATTCCTTACCTGTTTGGGATATAAGTGCTTTTATTTTTTATTTTTTTTATTTTTATTTTTTTGACACAGAGTTTTGCTCTTCTTTCCCAGGCTGGAGTGCAGCGGTATGATCTTGGCTCACTGCAACCTCCACTTCCTGAGTCAAGTGATTTTCCTGCCTCAGCCTCCCAAGTAGCTGGGATTACAGGCATCTGCCACCATGCCTGGCTAATTTTTAAAAATATTTTTAGTAGAGGTGGAGCTTCACCATGTTAGCCAGACTGAAACTCCTGACCTCAAGTAATCCACCCACCTCAGCCTCCCAAAGTGCTAGGATTGCAGGCATGAGCCATTGTGCTCAGCCATAAGTCTTTATAGATATATGATTTAGAAGTACTTTCTCCGAGCCTGTGGCTTGTATTTTCATTTTCTTAGCATCCTCTTTCTCTCTTTAATACCCTTATTGAGATATAATTCACATTTCCTAGAGCAAAAGTTTTAAACCTTGAATTCTAATTTATTATTTTTCTTTTATAGATTGTGCTTGGTATCTCTAAGAAATATTTGCCTAACCCAAGGTCATACCTTTTTCCTTCTAGTTTTATAGTTTTTGGGTTTTACTTTTAGGTCTGTGATACATTTTCAGGTAGCCTTTTAATTTATTTTTAATTTTTGTAGGTACCTAGTAAGTGTATGTATTTATGGATGACATGAGATATTTTAATGTAGGCATGCAGTACATAATAATCATATCAGGGTACATGGGGTATCTGTCACCTCAAGCATCCAGTCATACTCTTTTAGTTAATTTTAGTGTACAGTTAAATTATTTTTTACGATCGTCATCCTCTACTACCTTTCCCAGCCTCTGAAAACCATTATCCTGTTTTCAATCTCTGTAAGTTTGTTTTCATTCTTAGCACCTACAAAGAAATAAGAACATGTGATGTTTGTCTTTCTGTGCCTGGCTTATTTCACTTAACATAATGATCTCCAGTTCTACCCATGTTGTTGCAAATGATAGGAACTCATTGTTTTTTATGGCTAAATAGTACTCCATTGTGTATTCGTACCACATTTTCTTTATCCATTTGTTGGTTAATAGATACTTAGGTGGCTTCCAAAACTTGGCTATTGTGAATAGTGCTGCAGTAAACATGGGAGTGCAGATAGCCCTTCGATATCCTGATTTCCTTTCTTTTGGGTATATACACAGCAGTAGGATATCTGGATCGTGTAGTAGCTCGGTTTTTCATTTTTTGAGGAACCTCCAAATTGCTAATTTACAATCCCATCAACATTTTGCAAGGGTTCTCTTTTCTCCACATTCTCTCCAGCATTTGTTATTGCCTGACATTTGGATAAAAGCTGTTTTCACTGTTGTGAGATGATCTCTCATTATCGTTATGGTTTTGATTTGCATTTCTCTCATGATCAGCGATATTGATCACCTTTTCATATGCTTGTTTGCCATTTGTCTTCTTTTGAGAAATGTCGGTTCAGATCTTTTGCCCATTTTTAAATTGGATTGTTAGATCATTTCCTATCACTGTTTGAGCCCCTTATATGTTCTGGTAATTAATCCCTTTTCAGATGGGTAGTTGGCAAATATTTTCTCCCATTCTGTGGGTTGTCTTTTCACTTCTTGATTGTTTCCTTTGCTGTGTAGAAGGTTTTCAACTTGATGTGATCTTATTTTCAAGTAGACTTTTTATAAAATGATGTGAGGTGTAGATTGAAGGGTTTTTAAGTATGGATATCCAAATATTTCAGCTTAGTGGGAGTGGTCAGGAGAGTGGCAGGACTTGAGGACAGAAAGGTTATAAGAGCTACATTTGGCCTCTGTGTGTTATGTTTGATGTTCCCAAAATGCAATGGAAAACTATTGAAGGAATTTAAGCAGGGGAGGAATGCAAGCTGTGTGTTTTGAAATTATATGGTTGCTCTATGGATAAATGAATTGAAGAATATGTACAAAAGAAGAAGTAGAAAACCCTATTAAACTACTGCAGTAGTTTGCAGTAGTCGATGAGGTGGATACTCCAAGCTAGTAATGAAAGAGGTCAAAAAGAGATGAATTTGAGATATATATTGAAGGTAAAATCATTTGAGTGCAATGACAGATATAAACTTCATGAAAATAGGGACGTTACTTTATTTACTGTTGTGTCTTCAGACTCTAAAGAGCGCCTCGTATACAATAGATGCTCAGTAAATATTGTTGGATAGATGGAGAGTTGGATGTGTTGGATGTGGGGGCTAGGGGAAAGGAAGATGCCATTGATGACTTCTAGATTTCTAACAAGATCAGTTAGATGGGTAAAGGACTGTATGTTGAGATGGAAAAGATTTTGGGGGCAGAGTAAGAAGTTCATTTTGGATTTGTTGAATTTGAGATGCAGTGAGAAATCTAAATGGATATACCCAGAAATCTGCTTGTTGAAACCCAGAAGGTATCACAATCCATCTTTCCATCTTTGGTGTCCATTCTTTCATTAGACAAATATTTACTGAGCACTTACTTTGTGCCTGGCACTGTCCTGGGATACAGTAGTGAACCAGAGGACCAGTAATACTGTCATAGTACTTATATTCCAGTGGGGTAGGCAGAAGTTGGGGGAGACATTAGATTCTCATTAAAGAAAAACAAAAAACATTGTTGAGTACTCCTGTATTTCTTGATTGTGCAGAAGTACCATATGGGGTATAGTGAGGGTACAAAGTTAAGACAGTTCTCCAATGAGGAAACACTAGTGTTTTGCTGGATGAGGTAGGAGTGGCTTTTGTTAAAGGCGTTGTTTTTTTTTTAATTAGTTTCTGTATGTTCATCAATCTGGTGCTTACCTTAGCTTCTACATTCCTGAGTTCTTTTTCTAATTACATTTTTATTGTATGGATTTTATTTTCAAGTGTTTTTTTTTTTTTTTTTTTTTTTTTATTTTTTTTTTTTTTTTTTTTTTTTTAATTGACATGATGATACATATTTATGGAGTGCAGTGTGATGCTTTGATACATGTATACATTATGTATTGATCGAATCAAGGTTCAAGCAGTTTTTTTCTCTAAGAGCACACTCATGAGTGCTCTATCTCCTTATTTCTCTAAATATTTCTTATATCTCTATTTTCAGTATTCAAAAGAAAATTAAATTTCAGACATTGTACCATTATCTTCTGGCATAAGGAGGCTTGTGGAGAAATCTTGAGGCCAGGTTAATCTTTCCCACTTGTACATGACTTAATTTTTTTTGTGGGGTCTGGATGCTCATATAGCTTTTTGTTTTAAAATCTTAAATTTTCATAAATTTAGCAGTATATTATGTTAGTGTTGATTATTTGGTGTCAATTTTTGTAGAGTACAGTGTGCCCTTTCATTCTTCGGATTCAAATCATTCTGGTTTTTGTGGAAATTTTCTCTAATATTTTTGTGAACATTCTTTTATTTCCGTAAAACATAGTGGTTAAGAACAAGATGCAAGAGCTACGGGGTCTGAGTTCACATCTTAGCTTCTCTGCTTACTGTCTGACTTTGGGCAAGTTCCTTAACCTATCTATGACTTAGTTTTTTCCAACTATAAAATAAGGCTCTTAATAGTACTTATTGAGCATTAAATAAGTTAATAATGTATTGCAGTTACAAGAGTTACTGGCATATGTTGTGTGCACAATAAGTGTTAGTTATTATTATTCATGGTTTTATTTTTCTGTTAACTGTTCCTTTCTGTTAGTGTTCAGAAGGCCTTTGCTGCCCACAGCAAAGTGCTTGAGGTCACTGGGTTCCCTGTGTTGTGGTCTGGTGATAGTTGTTCCGCCTTTCCATCATCATCACTTTACCTCCAGGAGTGCCCTAAATCTGAGAATGTGTCATATTGTTTTCTTTATTTTTTCTCCTCCTGCTGTTCTGGGTCTCTACAGTGTCCCTTACTTCTTTGTTTTATTCACACACCTGGATACTGCCTTTCTACTCTAAGGATAGTTGGATCTGCATTTCAGGTCTGTGATCTTTATATTTAGGGAAATCCGTTTCCTGGTCAAAGCCTACCAGACTTCCTTGGTATAGATCCAGAATTTAACAGATTTGGCAAGTATGTTTTGTAGTTAATGGTTTGAGATCATAATCATTTCCTTCATGGAAGATGGATTCACTGCTCCTCCTGCCTTCTGTTTTTGCTTTTAGTGTTGAGGAAGGCTAATGGAATAGAATTGCTTTTGCTCTCTCCCATCTTTACCTGGAATTGAACATATTTATTGTAGGAATGAGTGGTTTGCAGGAATGTTGACATTCAGGTGGGGACATGTTTCTCTTGAATGTATACCTGGCAAGTTGCCCATATGGCATATAGATATTAACTGAATTCTCCACTGAGCTGTGGGATTAGCAGACACAGATTGTGTAGGATTGGGAGTTCTATCTATTGGCTTATCTTTTCCTAAACCTATATAACAGGATATGAATACCTTTCTTCCTAAGTATCTTGTCATACTAGGTCTAGTTTTCTGAGTCTCACTCATGAAAGCTTTTGGTTAACTATTAATAAAAAAACTGTACATAGGGAAGATGATAATGGTTTTTGTTGTAAGGTAATAGTCCAGAGGGAAAGCAAGGGTTCTAGTTAGACTGTGAAGTTTTGAATCTAAGCTCCCTCATCTACTAGTTGTATAACTTGTATGTGTTACTTAACTTCTCTGAATCCCACATTTCTCTTCAATAAAACAAGGCTAAACATTTTACTTATCTCAGAATTATTGTTATAATTAAATGAATTAATACATAAAAATTAAAGCAGATAGTGTAAGTATGCAAGTAAAGCTACTCAAGTTTTAGCTATTATTGTAATGATTTTAATTGTTAATTATTATTATGGATAATGGATGATGTATTTGGAGCTATCACTTAGCATAATTTTTGACTACCGAAGGTAGTTTGAGGCTTTTGAGTGTTCTTCAACTAACCATTCTTCTCAAATGAATATTTTTCAGGGAAGCTAATCCCAGGAAATATGACACAGTTTACTGTGTTGTTTCTTACCTCTATAATGTATGTTTTTTCTAGCCAATTGATCTCTTCCCTTATATAAGTTCCACAGAATGATTTTTTCTAATAAGAATTAAGAAACCTTTGTTCTGATGATGGGCTATTAAATTTGGGTTTAATTTGATAGAAAATTAAGCTAGGTTTCCTTAATGGAGAATCTGGCCAATCACTAAATTTTACCCTCCTAGGGTAGAATTTTTTCCAGGAATTAAATAGCTCTATCTAGCAGGGTCTTCCTGCCTTTGGCAGTGGAGCTGTACAAAGGCCACATTGAGCATAGCTGCTGGGGAAACCCTTTTTCCTTCTCTAGCCTATAAATGCTGTTCTGTCTCTGTGAAAAGCCCTGACATCAGCTCTTGGAAAAATCCAAATACTTGTATTAAAACAAGGCCGAAACACTTGCCTGGGCAGAGACTAATGGCTGAGCTATAGTTCTAAGTTTACCAGATTGCCTCTCTGTCTTGTTATGCTTTAAAAAAACAAAGCAAAAACTATGAGTTTCAGACATTATCTAGAGAAATTAGGCTAGAAAGGACAACTAAATAGTGCCTCCCATTCTTTGCTAGTGTCTTCTTATTTTTTTCTTTTTTCTAAAAATCTGCCTTCAAGATAATGTGAAATTCTTGCTTGAGGAGTGAGGCAGAGAAAGAATATATCAACGTTATAAACTTTATGCAGTATTTTCTGCATATTAGATGCTGCATAAATATTTGATGTTTGAGACAAACTGTAAACAGACTGTACTTAACTTCCTTAGTGTTCAAATTAGATCATGATGTAAAACTCTTCAGTGGTTTTCCATTATATTATGAATAAACTCTAACTCTGTTTCTGTGGCTCACATTCTTACGTTAGTTAGCCCCTGTCTACATTGTGGATCTCATTTCAGTATTTTGATCCTTTTCTATGCTTAAGCCGCAATGGACTTTGTATTTCTCAAATACATTAAGCTGTGTATCCCTTGTGACTCTTGTACTAGTTGTTTCCTTTACCTATAATTCTGTGGCCCAGATCTTCCCATGGCTGGCTCCTTCATTTAAGTGTCAGCTTAAATGCCTCTAAGTTTTTTGGGGGGATAAACTAAACTAATATACTTAGTCAAGTAATACCTTTTTTAATACACTTACCACTGTTTGAAATTCTTTGGTACAGTTGTTTTTTTGTGGAGTTGATCTTCCTCTGTGGAATATAAGCTGCTTGAGAGCAAGGACCTTATCTGTTCACTGATGTAACCTTCAGTGTCTTGAACCTCCTAGCATAGGTTGGTGTTTGTGTGACTTTGTATGCAGTTGGCTGCCTGTAACAGAAAACACAAGTCAAACTGACTTAGGCAGTAACACATTTACTGGCTCACATAAAAAAGAAATCTAGAGGTAGGCTTCAGAGATTTTTGATTTAGGGACTTAACTATGTCAAGAGCCCAGATGCTTTCCATCTTTCCACTCTTGCCATCAAAATCAGCATCATCCTAAACTAGTCCTTAAAGATGAATGTGAAGTAGCTGTTAAGGCTGTTTGCTTCTTCATTCATGTTCAGTGGGAGGAAGAGAAAGAAGTTTCACATTGTTCTTTCAAGAATACTTTCATAGATACCACCAGTAAACTTTGTTTCTACTTTCATTGGGTTTTTTGGAACCAATCGCTTACCCAAGAATGGAATTATTGCTGGGCCAAAAAGGCCCATCACTGTTGCTACAGACGGGGTTGGCTTGACCTGAGTCATCTGGACTCTGAGAGGAATAGTAGATAACTGAAAAAATTGGAATTCTCTTAGAAGGAAGGCTGTGGTTTCTGGAGTAACTTATATCTTCTATAGTTCTCAATAAAAATGTATTGAATGAGTGAATTCATGTAGTAAAAATGTATCGAATTGTCAGGCATATGTTCAGCGCCATAATTCTTAATTAGAATACAAAATCAAATAGAACATGGTCCTTGCCTTCAAATAATTTAAGGTCTAGTAAGAGAGCCAGACTAATTAACAGAATGGTAAAATGCTTTAAAAATAAGTTGATTAAAATAATTTAAAAGATGAAAAAGAGAAAAGGGGAAACAACAGATGAGACAAAAGGCAAATAGCAAGATGATAGACTTTTAAGTACTCATATCAGTAATCACACCAAAGGTAAATGGTACAAACACCTCAATTAAAATGTATAGACTATCGGATTAGATGAAACAGCAAAGCCCAAATGTATGCTGCCAACAAACACACCTTAAAATTAAAAGTACACATTGTTTAAAAGTAAAAGGATGGAAAAAGATGTGCCATGCTAATCTACACCAAAGGAAAACTAGACTACATTAATGTCAGATAAAGTAGATTTAAGATTATAGAATATTAATAGGGACAAAAGGCTAATTTTGTACTGATAAAAGGGTCAATTTAAAAAGAAGACATATTTAGGCATGTATACACCTAACAATAAAACTTTAAAATTCTTGTAACAAAAACTGACATAACTGAAAGGACAAATAGACAAATCTACAAACATTGTCAGTTATTTTAGTATCTGTTTCTCAGTAATTGATAAAAGTAGATAAACTAAGCAAGGATGTAGAATACTCAATACTGTTGACCAATTTCATTTAATTGCATTTTTGGAACATTCCAGCCAACAACCAAATACTTCTTTTTTTCCCCCTATTTGTAAGCACACATGGAACATTTACCATGACAGATAAAATTCTGGGCTGTAAAGTAAGTTTCAATGAATTAAAAGGACTCAAGTCATACAAAGTATGTTTCCTGATCACCATGGAATTAAATTAGAAATCAATAAAAGATCTCTGGAAAGTCTCCAAATGTTGGAAAATAAATAACACAAATCTTAACCCATTGGTCAAGGTAGAAATAAGAAAGGAAATGGCAAAGTATTTTGATTTGGATGAAAATGAAAACACAACATATCAGAATTTGTAGGATGCCATTAAAGCATTACATAAAAATTTATAGCATTATACACCTATAAGAAAAGAGAGAAGGTCTGAAATCAATGTCATCAACTTTTTTTTTTTTTTTTTTTTTTGAGACAGGGTTTTACCCTGTTGCCTAGGCTCAAGTGTAGTGGTTTGATCACCACAGCCTCAACCTCCTGGGCTCAAGAAGTCCTGACCTTAGCCTCCCTAGTAGCTAGGACTATAGGTGTGCCGAGCTAATTTTTTTGGTAGACATGGGGTCTCACTATGTTGCCTAGACTGGTCTCAAACTTCTGGTCTCAAACTTCCGGGCTCAAGTGATCCTCCTGCTTCAGCCTCCCAAAATACTGGGATTTCAGGCATGAGCCACCACACCTGACCATTTCATTTTAATAAACTAGATAAAGAAGAGCAAATTAAGACCAAAGCAGGCAGAATAAAAAAAATACATAGAGAGATGAGAACAGGAATCAGTGAAGTAGAAAACAGAAAAACAGTAGAGAACATTAACCCCAAATCTGGTTCTTTTGAGAAAATTAATAAAATTATTAAACCTCTAACCAGCTGATCAGGATGAAGAGCAGACAAACATTACTAATATCATAAATGAAGGCGGTGACATCATTACAGATTCTTCAGATATTAAAAAAAATAAGGGAGGCCAGGTGTGGTGGCTCATGCCTGTAATCCCAGCACTTTGGGAAGCTGAGGTGGGCAGATCATTTGAGCCCAGGAGTTAAAGACCAGCCTGGCCAACATGGTGAAACCTCATCTTTACTAAAAATACAAACATTAGCCGGGCATGGTGGTGTGAGCCTGTAATCCCAGCTACTTGGGAGGCTGAGGCATGAGAATCTCTTGAGCCCAGGAGGTAGAGGTTGCAGTGAGCTAAGAGGGTGCCACTACACTTCATCCTGGCCAACAGAATGAGACTCTGTCTCAAAAAAAAAAAGAGAGAGATAAGGGAGCTTATGAATAGCTTTATGGCAATACATTTAACAATTTAGATGAAGTGGTAATTTTATAAATTCCAACAGTATATATACAGTATGTAAATATATACTACGTATACATAAAACAGGAAAATCAGTCAAATATATATGGTACTCTTTGTGTATGTATGTGTGTATAAATGACTGGGTAGGGTTTATCCCAGGAGTACAAGATTGGTTCAACTTACAAAAATCAGGTAGTATAAGTAAATGGATGGTAAATTGAAGGAACTAGGTTTCTCACATCAGAAGGGATCAAAGCAAGAGAGAAGACTGGAATGAACCCTATGGAACTAGATTAGAATCAGAGATATCAGTATGAACTCATGCTGAGCATAATATAGATACAGATATATGGATAGCTACAGAAACAATTATAGATATGTTGTATTAGTCTCTTCTGACACTGCTAATAAAGACATATCGGAGACTGGGTAATTTATAAAGGAAAGAGGTTAATTGACTCACAGCTCCACATGGCCGGGGAGGTCTCACAGCCATAGCAGAAGATAAATGAGGAGCAAAGTCATGTCTTACATGGCAGCAGGCAAAGAGAGCTCATGCAGGGGAACTCCCCTTTATAAAACCATCAGATCTCATGAGACTTAGTACCACAAGAACAGCACGGGAAAAGATTCCCCCTTCATGATTCAGTTATCTCCCACCAAGTCCCTCCTACAATGTGGGAATTATGGGAGCTACAATTCAAGATGAGATTTGGTTGGGGACACAGCCAAACCATCATATGTATATATACTCCAGTTAGTATAACACATACATTTCCCAGCTCTCTCTGCTGCGAGGGCCTAGAAGTGGTGATATCTCAGTAGCAGTGAGCGCACCCAGCTCCTGGACCTTGGTTACTAAATATCACTTTTCAATAAAATAGCTTCTTGGAGAAATCATCGACTTTAAGGCTGCAATAGGGTAAATGCAAGTTGAACCTAGAGTGCCTTGTAATGCCACAAACAAGAAAGTGCTCAAACAGAAAGGCAGGGACATGTCAGTGGAATAAACTGGAACAATTTGAATAAGAGAGTAAATAACATAGTATTAGATTAGAACTCAAAGTCCAAAATAAACATACATGAGCCCATACTGATGTAACTGATTACATACATACATAGGTGAGAAAACACAAATCTACCTTACAGAAAAATTTCAAATAGTATACGTAGATTCCTATTCCTGCAGAAGATGGAGCTTAATCCTCTCATTAGATGCTAGTGTGAATTGGGCTTAGTGGCTTGCTTCTAAAGAAAAAAATACGGCAAGGGAAAAATAATAACTTTACAGGGAGATGTCTAGCAAACACTGCCCTAACCAAATGACCAAGGTTAACATTACTAGTGATAAGTCATATTGATATATATATCCTCTGATGGGGGATGAAAGGGTACTTAACCCCTGTGGTATTCCAAAAATAGACCCACGTATATAGAGAGAACTGATTTTCAAAAAAAGTGCAAAGGCAATTCATTTTCAACAAATGGTGCTGGAACATTTGGATTTCAACTGGATATCATACTCTATATAAAAATTATTATAAAATATATTGCAGACCTAAAAGTAAAATAGAAAGTCACTCAACTTTTAGAAGAAAATGTAGGGGGAAATCTTTGTGATTTGGAGTCAGGCAAAGATCTCTTAGGTATAACACCATAAGCATGGGCGGTGACCCAATTTCCAAATAAAGTCACGCAGGTATGGAAGTTAGGACTTCAGCTTATCTTTGGAGAGGACATAATTCAACCCACAACAAATGTAATGGTTCCCAATTAGGATTGCTTTTATGTTTAATATAGAGAAACTGAGAATCTCTATATGCACTTAGTGCTTTTCACATACTACATAAGAAATGCCTCTTCCACATTTATGTTTACTCTTCAAATGTGTTGGTGTTCTTACTAATAAAACACAAATCCTCCTGAAAATATTATGAATTGTACCTTTGGGCATTTATTCAGTTTGTGGATAGTACAACAATAACTGTTATGATGTATATCCCTGGGGTTCCTTTTGTTTGTTTGTTTGTTTGTTTGTTTTCTACTTTCAACAGAAATAGGGAGAGAGTCTGTCTCACCAATTTCGATTTCGTGCCCCACTTTGCCACTTGGGCATTAAAATAATGTTACCTTAGCCCTTTGTCTTACAAGATCTGTTGCCAAAACAGCTTCTTCAGCTTCTACTGCTGTTTCCATAAAGATCTGACATGAGTTCATGGAATTGAGCTAGGGGACCAGTGTGTCTTCTCTTTTCTGTTTACCTAGTACCCACAGAAACTCCTTTCATCTCTAGTCCAAACTCCCATCTGGATTCCTTACTATAAATGAATTTATCCCAAAGAAGAAATTAAGGGGGAGTGTAGAACTTGGGTCACAAGGATATTTGTTATAACATTCTTTATTATGTTGAAAAACTAGACGCAGCCTAAATATTTACAAAATGGAACTTGTTAAATTAATAGCCATATCACAGGATACTTTGCAGCTATCAAGAATTATTTAGAACTGTGTTTTCCAAATCTTTATCTGATTTGGAAGTTCGATATATAAAATAAAAACAAAGCAGCTCTGATGTGTGGGGAGTCTAGAGCCCCATCTACCCACTCCGGTTCTGTAATGGACCTCTTTAAACCTCACGAATTTTATGGAGCACAGTTTAAAAGCAGCATGGTAGTGAAATAGTTAATATTGTAAACATATGTTTTATTAAGTTGAAGTTATCAACATGTCCAGTATGCTTCAATTTTTAGGGAAAGAAATTTTAAACATTGTATACAGAAATCTTATCTCTATATTGGAAAAAGATGGGAATATATGCATAAAAATGTCCAGTGTTGGGATTATGAGTGATTGTTTCCCTATTTTGTCTTTAGTTTTTAAAAGTTTATACATGTACTTTGGACATAAAGAAAGTGAGACGTTTCTTGATATTGAAAAGGCAGAGAGAACCATTGCTTTATAGGAAACTTTACAGTTTGGAAAGATAGCAGTCTCATTACTCAGTCCCTTGAGAGAGAGGAATTATCTTGAAAATGTTATAAAAATATTAGTAACAGATTTATTAAGAAATTATTAGTAGTCTTATGTGTTAAGTATATTAGGATAATTAACAGCTAAGGGAGAAAACATAACAGAATATCAGTGTTACACAGTGAACTTTGTAGAGCAGTGATTCCCAATTCTGAGATGTTGTAAGAGGAATGTCAAAAGTTGCAAAACACTGATCCTCCAACTTTTCAAATTCAGTGCTATGGTGAGCCATTGTTACTGATAAGAGTATGACTTATTTGACTTGTTTTGGGTCAAGAAAAGCTTTTGTAAAAGCAAATGTAAAATGGCATGCATATAATATTTTCCTCATTAA
>NW_016107343.1:8144742-8148899 GCF_001604975.1 Cebus imitator
CCTGGCTAATTTTTGTATTTTTAGTAGAGACAGGATTTCACCATGTTGGTCAGGCTTGTCTCGAATTCCTCACCTCGTGATCCACCCTCTTCGGCCTCCCAAAGTCCTGGGATTACAAGCGTGAGCCATGCACCTGGCCCAGAGGTCCTTTTTCCTATGTGGTGTTTTGAAAGTCTGGGGTATTCAGATTTGATAGCAGAAAGTGTGTCTTTTTGTGATAAACTAAGTGGATCATTAGTTCTGATTGAGGAATTGTTAATGTTTGACACCAGAACCAGAGCACTTGTGAGTGAAATCTCTTTAGTACAAAACCAAAAATTTAATTACAGTATTTGTTATAAATATAACCAATAAAAGTACTTTAATGAAAAAGAATTTCCTCAGAAGAAAATACTTTCTATGAATGCAGAAGGTGTTATATAGAAGATTTAATTGTAATGATATTGGTTATGATCAGTTTTTTTTAGTTTTATCTTTACCTATATTTTGTATTCATATATGCCTGTAAATTTTACATGTTATCCATAATATATTTCTTATATAATTAAAAAATTTGAAGTAGAAAACAGGAAATATGTTCAATCTTTTTTCCATTAGAGTTCTTCTTGGAAAGTATTAATATTTAAGGTCTTTGTTTCTCCATAAGAAATAGATCTATATAGTCAGGCACAGTGGCTCATGCCTTAATCCCAGTGCTTTGGGAGGCTGAGGCTTGAGGATTGCTTGAGGCTGGGAGTTTGAGACCAACCTGGGCAACACAGCAAAAGCTGGTCTCTACAAAAAAAAAAAAAAAATTAAAATTTAGCTAGGTGTGGTGGCTTGCACCTGTGGTCCTATCTGCTTAGGAGGCTGAGGTGGGAGGATTCCCTTCAGCCCAGGAGTTGGGTTACAGTGACCTATGATCGTGCCAAAGAAAGAAAGAAAGGAAGGAAGGAAAGAAGGAAGGGAGGGAGGAATAGATTTATGTCAAATTAATTCAAGGAGGTTGTACACATTTTTAGAACACATGAGAACTAAGTTTATACTTTTCTGATTTCCTGGATTTCCTTGATGAGTTTTTGGTAAATCCTTGTCTATTTAGCTTTGTGGCATAGGTATGACTGTGGTTGGGCTTCTTTGTACTCAAGCAATGAATGCATACCAACTGTAACACCTGAAGGTAGGATCATGAATAAATACTCTCTGATTTTGGGTTAGTGTAGTTTTGGTTGTTTTCCCTTCTCCTGACATTTCAAAAAAAAAAAAATTTCCTATTCCTGTGATTTTTTTTTTTTTTTTGGCACGAAGTAAGAAATATTTAATACATAAGATAAGTCATTATAATTAGCTTGTTGAATCACATTTTCTTGCTGCAGAATGATATTTTTATGGATGACTTAGGTTTTTTCAGTAAAAAATGCAAGCAAACTGCAAATATAATGTGATTTAAAGTGGTAATGTAAGCATTTAAATTTTGAGAAGAACTCTTTTTTTAATCATAGAATGCTCTATATTCAAAAAAGGAAAATGTTAGGTAGTATTCTATAATTGAATTTTACGTTTAAGTAAAATTCTCCAGCTCAGACTGAAAAGTAAACGCTGTATGTTGGAGCTTATCTCAATGACACTTAAAAGCTGAGACTTTATACTTTTTCAGAAGCACATATGTATCTTTTAGCAAATGTGTAGAAAGCATCCTGTCCTAATGAATTTTGTTCACCTATTCTCACTTTGGTTTATGAATTTTAAACATTTAATCATATTTTATATAAAATATTTGTGGGAAAAATGCCCATCCCTGATTAAGAGGACTTTTTTCCTACTCTTATTTTTATTATTTTTACCAATATATTCTGAAGTAGAGAAATGTGAAATGAGATTTAAGATTTAAATTCCTAACAGAATCATGCATTATCCCTGTTTTATAAGTCATGAGATCATTTTGTAGAGTCCAGTTTCTTGTTTACATTTGTTTAATGACTCTTAACAAAATTAATACTTTCAAGAAGAACTCTAATGGAATATCTCTTCCATCAGAATGGATTGATGATTTGCATGTTGTTTAATGAGATGAGGATACTTGTTTAAGTATTTTGAGGATCTCATACTTTTCTGGCAGTTCTTTTTATGTGATTTTCTGAAGTGAATATAGTCTAAAAAAAAATACTGTGTAAGGTACTAGTAATCAGTTACTTATGATGACAAAGGAAAGTGGTGGAAAAACCTTCTAAGAAATATTCACAAAGATGATAATTTTCCAGATTGTTAGTAAGGAAATGAAAGTCTCTAATAAACTGTTATATTAAGTGGGAACTATATTTCTCAGTTCAGCAACAACTAATAGTCAATCTATAATAGCTCCACCAGAGGGAACGAAAGTAATTTAGAAAAATATTTACTATTTGATTTGTCAGTGTGTCTAGGAAGTAAGAGAGCCTAAGGGTCTGTTGCGCATTTAAGCTCTTTAGTAAAAGTGATGGTATAATAAGCTATATTTAAGAAGGCAATTTGAGATTTTATATTATGTGCTAGTGAATCATTTTTGGATTTTACACCAGAACTGAGTTCTTTGGTCCCTGCATTTCTGTGGTTTGTGTTGCAAGGTCCAAAGGCTTAAAACAAAGAACACCATGGGAAATTCTCCATGAGTCATTTTGTCAGCTGTAGCTTCTGTCTTAGAGTCCTTAGGAAATAGCTAGTGTTTTATTGCCAGCTCTGCTAGCCACTTTTCATACTTTGGTTCTATATGCTAATAAAAAAGTATGTCAGTATGGCTATTGTATTGTAGATAATGTTCAGACTTTTTTTTTTTTCTCACAATTCCTTAATTTTTAGTTCTTTTAGTGGCTCTGAGCTAGACCAGTAATAAATTGTAGGTGGTGAAAGGATTTATGACTGTTTATTTTGTTGTTGTTGCGAGGTAAGGAGGTAGTCATTTAATACTCTTGGTTTTGTGAATCTTACAGTCCAGAGAACTAAAGATCGAATTAACAGTTCAGCTGGAGTTGGCACTATGTGCTAAATCCCTATCCTTAAGAGCTCTTTATGTATTGCAGACAAATGTCCTCTTAGCTGTTTTGTTATTTTGTGAAAAATAATAATAATAAAGCAAGGCAGTTCAGATTTATACTAGTTTTAAATTTTAAGTACTATGCTTTAGGCCATTTAAATTTTTTTGTAGAAACAGATAAATAAAAAACTTGATTTAAATCCTGTCCACAGGTGATTAAGGTGATGCCTTAATCACCTTTGATATTTTAAAGGAGATGAGGAAATAATGGACTTTTTTGCTATTAAGTGGTAGGTGTGGTCAACACAATTTCACTAGGTTTGAAAAAAAATCACGGTCCCTACTTGACAGGAAAATTTAAAGTGTGGATTGTAACCTGATCTTTTTTTCTTAGAGCGTAACGTCTGAGAAGTTTGTTAACTTAAGCATTGACATGAATTTTCTGTGACACAACTTGGCAAATTAAATCTGTGGTTTCATCACTGGCTTTGAATTATACATTTCTATGCATTTTACTTAGTTAAAAACCTATTTGAATATTCAGTTTTCAAATTTATTTTCTTTTCTACTTAATTTGAATACATATCACTAACATTCACATTTTATTTTTGTTCTTCTTAATAACAAATACATAAGTGGTCACTGCTTGCTAGGCAATGCTTCTTATTTTCTAATTTAATCCCCAAAACAAATCTGTGAGATATAGGTAGAGGTATTAGTAATTAATGTTTTACAGGAGTTGCTTAAAAAGGTTAAGCAACTTGTTCAAGTTCAAACACCTGTTAAATTGTGAAACTAGAATACAAACCCAGTTACATTTGTTTCTGAGTATTCCCTTGCCCCCAAGGCCTGCAAATTTTAGGGAATTTTCATTTACAACACTCAGTAGTACTATTCCCATCCCACGTGTCAGTTTCTGATTTGCAATAGTATATTTCCTGCATTGATATTTACTTCGTCTTATGAGGGTTGAGCCTTAAAATTACCTTGTTATCTAATTTTCAGAGTTCTTTGTCTAGTAACCCTCCTCACTGGAGTGGGTTTCAATAAAATGGTGCTATATTTCACTCATTTCAAATTGCAGTATTTTTTCTCCTTATTTTAACATCACTAAAATCAGTGTTATCTCCTAATGGAATTCTTTTTTTTTTTTTTTTTTTTTTTTTTT
>NW_016107343.1:8149054-8154108 GCF_001604975.1 Cebus imitator
GGGTTTCACCATGTTGACCAGGATGGTCTCGATCTCTTGACCTCGTGATCCACCCGCCTCGGCCTCCCAAAGTGCTGGGATTACAGGCGTGAGCCACCGCGCCCGGCCTTGGAATTCTTGATAATTCTTAATTTAATAGGTAACATTGTTTGACTGCTAATAAAATCTTAACCACTATCCAGTGTAAGAAAAATTTGTTTAACCACCTCCCCTTCATTTCAACCATCCCTTATTAAGAAGAACTAAGTCTCAAATGCTCCTTTATAACTAAACCCAGGGAAGAAATATCTAATACCTTGGAGGACAGAGAAAAGGGTGTGAATTAAGGTTTGAGTGTGATATCTATACTTCTTCTCATATGGTTTCAGAACACTTCTCATTGGAGTATTGTCAAAAGGCTAACTCTTTATGCACTGAAATCAGTAAAAGAAAAAGGTGATTTCTAGTAGACTATTATAAGCAAATAAGCGACAACACAAAACTTTCTGGTCCTTTGCAATTTTTTAAGTCCAGAAGAAATTATTATTAACAATATTAAAGGACTATTTCAGTTATAAAGTTGTGTGTGTTTGTGTGTGCTTATTAGAATAAACTTGGTTAAAAGATATACATTATTTATTGGGTTAGGGTTATTTAACTACCAAATTACAATTCCCTCTTCACTGTAATAACACACTGGGAGGGGTGTGTATGAATATATAAAATTTGGAGAGGTCTGTAAATATTGCTACCTAGGGCTTAAAAATTAGAACTCAGAATTTAACAAGGAAAAGGCATTCTGAGTTGAATGAATACATATATTCTGAACATTGAAGACCTTTGGTTAGGAGTTTTGGAATATAGCTGTGCTTAATATATGAAATCAAAAGTAAAGGCAGGCCAGGCATGGTGGCTCACACCTGTAATCCCAGCATGTTGGGTGGCCAAGGCAGGTGGATCACTTGAGTTCAGCAGTTCAATACCAGCCTGGCCAACATGGGGAAACCCTGTCTCTACTAAAAATACAAAAATTACCCAGGCATGGTGGTGCGTGCCAGCTACTTGGGAGGCTGAGGCAGGAGAATCATTTGAACCCGGGAGGTGGAGGTTACAATGAGCTGCGGTCTCACCACTGCACTCTAGCCTGGGTGACGAAGTGAGACTTCATCTCAAAATAAAAAAAGGCAGCTAGCCACCATTTCCCAGTGACTTAAATTCCTGATAATTCTTTGCTTTATTAATCATAGTTCTTCATCTTGCAATTTGACTTTTTCTGCTATCTATGAATAGAAAAATATACACACACACATATATAAGTAAACACATATATTAATTGTTGGCAAAATGTTCAAATTATCAATATGGTATTTTCAAAAACTAGGCACAGTTTCATTAGGCGTGTGTAACATTATGTCATCATCACATGCAGCTGTTCTGCATAAATATCTAACCAAAAGATACTGTCATGATTACATGATTAGACTAGACAGTGGACAGGGACTTAAAACTATAGGAGTTTTGTTCACCAGAATTTATTTCATCAGATGATTTGAACTGATTTGTTGCTTAGAACCTGGCCACTTTTTAGCTTCAGACCTGCCTTTCTGTGGCAATTGATAGTATTGATTATCTACTCTTTCTTCGCTTCTGGGACCTTGTCTCTTTTCTGACTCATCATCTTAATTTCCTTTATTGGCCTCCATTCTCAATCATGCAGATGCTAGTTTCTCCCCCAAATTTGAGCCTAGGCATTTTTTCTTCTTTACTTGGTGTTTTAAATTTCAGTGACCATCATTAAGTTGATGACTCAAATCTGCAGCTTCAGCCCCAGACTTTTCTTTGAGGTTCTAGCTTTCTATTTCCAGATCTGATTACATCTGTCTCAATATTTAGCATATGGTAGGGATTTTGTGAAACCGTAGGATTATCTTGGTGATTTTCCTAGCTGAAGCAGAGGGAACTAATGAAATAGCCAAGAAGTTTCTTGCCATTGTTACTTATGCATATAAGCACACACACACACACACACACACAAACACATACACACATACACACACACACACACACACACACACACATTTCTTTAGCAGATACTTTAAGGTGGAATTCAATGATTAGAGAAAAATTATGACTTTAATATCATTTGAGAAGTTCTTTATACTTCATTGAATATAGTAAGTAGATTATGATAAGCAAGTTGGACTGTGGGTGTGGTCCTTGTTCATTTTCTACTTCCATTTTTGTTGTCTTTTTTCCTCTCCTTTTTCATTACCTTGTAAGAGAAAATAGCTCAGGAAACTCGTTTACAATCACTAGTCTGGGAACTTCCGGGATTCTTTACTAGCACCCCCCTGGATGTAGCAGTCTCTGACGCAAGCAGCATTGTTTTAGGGTAGGAGTTTTTATAATGACTGTGAGGTTGAGTTGCTAAGGTTGATAAATGGCAGTTGTTACCCTTTGCAGAAACTCACTTGGAATCCTTTTCTGTCAACTTTTATGTTCATCTGTAAATTAAGAAACATGTTCCCATTCCCTCCCTCTCCTACCTCAACAAGTATGGACAGACTGCTTAGGAACTCCTATTTCTGAAGATTTCATGGTCTTTTGTAAAGTCAGTTTGTTCTCTAGAACAGTGTCATCTTGTCCAAGAACCCCCTTTACTTAAGTAGTGATAATAACATGCTATCACTGATGAGGAAAGGTTTTAGATTCTTTGTCTTTTTCTGTGGATCAATTTTGGTTTAAATAGGTGTCAAAGGGAATTGTAAGTAAACTTGTATTTTAGAGATTTTGTTTTTAACTAAACTACCTCCATACCAAATGAAATGTAGTCATTGAAGTATCATTGTTTTGTGTTTATTTACTAATAGGCTTTTTTAAAACCCTAGTTTTACTTTTATTCTTAATAAAGTACTGTTCCTATTACTGGACTAAATAATCTTTACATAAAATGCCATAGGTTGAAATAATCTAAAAGATAGAAATAAAAAAATGGGATGACATTTGGGAAGACTTAGATTAGCATTTATATATAGCATCAAACTCTTATCACAGAGTTTCCAGTAATATTTATTTAACAGAGAAACAACCAGGAGGAAATGCTGTAGTTCTTTCAGCTTATAGGACCCCCAGAAAAAGAAAACAGGAAAGTACCCTTTGTTTTCTACTTTTGGAAGGTTTTTTTTTTTTTTTTGGTAACCGATAGTACTTTAATTTCTTCTAGATATATGTTATTAAATCTAAACCTAATAATTGAGGATCATGATGACATAGATCAATAGTGCAGCAATCAGCACCCAGATATTTTGAGAAGTAGGGTGAAGTGATAGAAGGAAGGGACTTTTCTTTCTAGGAAATCAGCGAGAATAATATTTTAATGGCAAAATATTTCTTTTTGTCTTAACTTTTAAAAATCTGTAAAATGGAGAGAATATCGCTTCATAGAGGTTTCTTTTTCTCAGGATTAAACAAGATAATTCATGTGAAAATAACGCATAGCAGTTAGTAAGCCCTTTATAAATTTAGCAGTTGCTCTTATTATTGGAATTTTAAAAAAGAAAAGCATATTCTAGGACAGCTGACAGTAAATGTACTGGCAATTTTCAGATTTAACAAAATAGTTAAGATATTTAAACAGGGTGTTCAACTTCTTATTCCTCCAGTTGATTCTTGCTATTGGAAAGTTAGCATAAGATTTAAATCTCTGGGCTGGGCGCGGTGGCTCAATCCTGTAATCCCAGCACTTTGGCAGGCTGAGGCGGGTGGATCACGAGGTCAAGAGATCGAGACCATCCTGGTCAACATGGTGAAACCCCGTCTCTACTAAAAATACAAAAAATTAGCTGGGCATGGTGGCACGTGCCTGTAATCCCAGCTACTCAGGAGGCTGAGGCAGGAGAATTGCCTGAACCCAGGAGGCAGAGGTTGCGGTGAGCCGAGATCGCGCCATTACACTCCAGCCTGGCAATAGAGCGAGACTCTGTCTCAAAAGAAAAAAAAAAAGATTTAAATCTCTGATTCTGGTTCAGTAGAATGAATAAATTTAATAACAAAATCTTAAAAGTAAAGCAACCACATTTATCCTTATTTTTTCTGTTTCAGGTTTCCCCTCAAAAAACCTATAAGGTAAGTTTGCTCTATTGCTCTTCATACTCAAGTTTAGATTATATTTTAATTATAAGCATCCCTTGTAAATTATGGTGGATTTTTGTGATTTTTGATATTGTGTATTCAAGTAATTCAAAATTTCAAAACGTTTTACAGATTTAAAATACAAAAGATGTTACTTTTTTCTGGAAGACAGCATTGTTTTGGTAATACTTCTAATATAAGCATTTAAAATTTTGTTCATAATGATATTTAAGGTCATTATGAAGAGATTTAAAATCTATTTATGACTGTTTTGAATTAGAGTACGTTGGGAGGTGAAAATGGAATGCTGGTTTTTTATGTGTTTTATTACTTGTGTGACTATAATTGGCTTTAGTTAATGAACTTTGGGACTAGTTTAGTCCCAACTACGGCAGTGAAGAAAAAAACTCTAAAATGTTAAACTATATCTATGCCTATATTCATGTCTATGTATTTATCCATTTCCAGGTATTAAATGCCTCTTCCTCAGTACATTTGCTTTCAGCATTCTTTCCGTAATCTTAATTATCATAAATATTATTTAAAATGTAGGCAGTATGTAATTCCTAATTATTATATTTTATCATTTCTAGTGTCAGCACAGTGCAGGATCCAGTGCTGCAGTGAATATGTATATGTGTACATATGTATTATTGTTATGGTCTTGTCACCCAACCATTATCTGATCAGTGTAATTGGCTACGCCATAGAAAAAATAATAATTCTAATGTTATTGGTCCTGAAAGTGGTTGGCTAAGACTTCTGTGGCTAGAGCTACGTAGGCAGGCTTAAAATGAGGCTTGCCTAAGGCTTGCTTTTTAAATTTTAAACTGTTCACATGCCTGATCTATTTATACAGTGATTTTGCACTTGATCATAGTATATGTAGAATTGGAGAATGTGTTTAATTCCTTTAGGCTTTTTTTTTTTTTTTTTTTTTTTTT
>NW_016107343.1:8154138-8164420 GCF_001604975.1 Cebus imitator
AATGGAAATGATAGTATTGACCTGTGAAAATCATACCAAATAATGTAAGCAATTACTTCTAAGAATAAAAGAGACTTTAATGCTGAATACTATTTTTAATTATTTTAAGCACTTTTTATAATCAAGTAAATAGACTACGTATCACCAAAACTTCTTGAAAAATATAAATTAGAGAGGCTTATGGTGATGTGTAAAGTAAACTGATTTCCTTGTTTCTCTTTTAAGATCCACTTTTGGGATTTAAAAAATTTTATTCTAATGATTTTCTTGCACTAAACATTTGATTACTTTGCTTTAATTTAGGCATGGAAGTATTTTGAACCGAGAGTCACCAACAGATAAGAAGCAGAAAGTTGAGCGCATTGCATCACATGATTTTGACCCCACAGGTAAAACACTATTTATTCTTTCAAAGAATATTGAGAGTAGTGAAGTTCAGAATAATAGAGCCTAAGCTACCTGAAACACTGAGGAATGATTGATCTGTTTTAGGACTCTCCTTCTTCTCCAATTATGTCATGATAAAGCCTTTGCATTCAGCAGGAATGAAAGCATTTTTAACTTTCAATACTGTACATTCCACTACAGAAATATCATTATAGAGTATATTATATTTTTAAGTAGTGATAAAGAAATCGTTATGTAATAATTAGAGATTTGGTCAGATCAAGGACTCAGTATTGAGATGAATTGTGGTATAAGCAGACGGATGTTATAAAACCAAGGCTATAACAAATCTACACTTCTGTAGTCATCTAAAAATTCAATTGTGATCATGGTGAATTGGAGTTTTAGGCAAATCAATTTCATAAATTAATGATTATCTCATTTTAGAGTAAACAAATGGATAGAAATCCCTTCTTCTTCAGTCAAAAAGTATTCTGAACTTAGAGAGCTGTGTTCCAACCTTAGCAATGTTGATCTTTCCTAGAGTTGTCATGTTAACAGACTTTTAGATTGATCTCCTTTTACAACATATGGGCTTTTCCCCTTTGGCTTTCTCCTTGTAAACTGACTCAGTATTTGATTCATAAAAAATGCTTGGTAATCTTGCTTTTGTCATTTGAAAGTGATACATACTTTTTATGCACATACTATTTTATTCAGTTGTATGTCCCTTTGACAAAAGACAGAGTAAATCCTATAATCTCAGATACATAAAAATAATGTATCTATTTTTTAGGTATTTTTATTTAGAAATATTTTAAATATTTAATAGAGAATAGGATGTTTTATGTATATAATTAAGACATTTCATACTTTATCAATATAAACTTTTATTTTGAAAAAACACTATAAATATTATCTAGGAAGCACATACTAATCACTCTGCATTTTGGGTAGTAGGTAAAATGAAATTTAATCATCAGTTTAGGAGACGGTGGTAATTTGTGTTATGTCACTTACGGATCTCCATGAAGAGAGAATTTTCTATTCTGATGTCTAATTTTGTAGTCATGGAGCTCAGAGGCTTTCATTTACATGATTAGATATTGTCTTATAAATAAGGTCAAAAGTTTCTGCCCTATGTTCACAAAAATATAATCTTGTTAGGTTTATTTTGTATGTACATCGGTGCTGTGCCCATCTCCAAAGACAGATTTAAGCAAAGGTGTATGCAATGCTTCATAATCATTATAGCTTTTAGTGCTTTTGTCATCTCTACAATTATCAGGTGTTATATTTTGTATACCATTCATGTGTTGTTTTGTTTGAACATATTTTTATTGCACTGTCTTTTCTTCTATAAATCTTTAAAATATGTCATTATCTGTGCTGTTCGTGACTATTCTAAGAGCTGTCATCTGTTATGTTCATACTTTGTGTTTGCACGATTTAACTTGATCATGATTCATTCTTTTTTCCCCATGAATTTTTTCCCTTACATTGGTCTCCATATTTTCTATATCTCTCTCCTTTTCTCCCGCTCTTGTGCAGATAGCTCCTCCAAGAAGACAAAGTCTAGTTCAGAGGAGAGTAGATCCGAGATATATGGTAAGCTAATATAGCTAATTCAGCCTTGCCCTTTGGAGCTTGCTTCATGGTGTTCCTGTTCTGTTCTGTTCTCTTCTTTCTTTCTTTCTTTCTTTTTTTTTTTTTTTTAATAACTGCAGCCTTTCCTTGCGTCTGCTGTGCATGGCATGATCTACTGCAGGGAAAGGGAGCCTTGGGTTTTAACATGGCTGTAATGTGGAAGCTTAAGGTTGCTAGAAACTAACATTGTAGATTAAGAGTAGGCCACATTGCCCATCTTCTCCCGTCTTGTTTATGGTAGGAACATATCTCTAATATGCTTGGGTTAGGTTCCTCCAAATAACATGAATGGGCTTTGAATTCTTGTCATCTTCTTCCCACGTCTCATTTGCAGAGTTTGGATTATGAAGAATTTGAGGAATTAAGTTTTTTCCTCTAAGTATAATACTGGTGTCATTTAGATGTATTAGCAGTTCTTTGGAATTTTTATTTCAATTTTGTTTGTTTATTTTTAATTGACTCATCATGTGGAAAAGTCATTCTTGTATAATTTATCCATGATGGCAAAAATATGTAAGTATTTTATTTTCATAGCTTGAAGGATTTGTGCCTTTGAGAAGTTTCTCTGAAGCTTAATTGGAATGGGAAAATTTCAGAATGGCACCTTTTAAAAATAATCTTCACAAAGACCAAGCTTAATCTGAGTGGTCAACTTTTGCAGGAGATGATTGAAATGCTATTATTTCCAGACTGTGTCCTGTCTTCCAAAGATACAATAAACCATGTTTATGAAGTTCATAGCTATTTTTTCTTTTTCTTTGCAGTTTTACCTGCCCTCTTTCCTTCTTTTGGTGACTGATTAGGGTTTTATTTATTTATTTATTTATTTTTGTTTTTCTGTGAAAAGTGAATAGGAGAGGAATTACCTGGAACTCAGACTTCAAAAATAATTTCTGAAAGACTGATAAATTATTTCTTTTTTTGGGAAGATTCTAAATTTGGCCTCAAAGGGAAATGAGATAATCTTTAATAGAGCCACAAGTCTATCGAGTAGAAGTTTCCCGAGGTGCGAGTGTGTCCTAGCTTGATATACGGGAGAGGAAAAAAATACAGAAATTGCCCTCCCCCTTTTAAGACATTTGACAATTCACATCCACTGGCACTTTAGCCCATAATATCAGATACTTTTTAGTATTATGAAGACTCAGTGTTTGGTTTTCAACCAGTTAATGCTTCTTTGTTAGATACATACACATAGTTCTTTACTTGGGTTTTTGTGACCAGTGCTTTTTCTGTATAGTTATACCTTTTACAGTAGTTCAGCAGTAAAGGTATACTATGCCTTGTGGGCAGGTCAAGTTTAAGCTTTTTCTTCCTTCCAAAGTATTTTGGCTGCTCATGAGTAAAAAATACCTAATTCCTTGAGACTCTGGCTTTCTGTTCTATATAAAGAGCTTTTTATAGTTTATTCTTTCCTTAGGAACATGAACATTATCTTTATACCTCTGTTCTTTTTCAGTAGCCTTTGCAGTGTTCTATTTCGTCTCCCTCTCCATTTTCCTAGATTTTCAATGTGTATTTAGAAGTTTGTTGTGTGCTTTGGATGAAGACTAACAGTTTAGGAATCTCTGACTAGAAATATTATACTAATATTTTTCTTAGCAGTGATAGAAATATTAATACTAGTTCAGACATGCCATTGGCTTGGTAGTGGTAGAAAAATTTTAAGTGGTAATTGGGAAGTAAGGTGTGGCTTCTCTGTGTGTGTGTTTTTTTTTTTTTTTGAGAACCCTTGAAATACCTTTTTTGGAAAGAACTGAGTCCACAAGTCCTCAAAAAGCACTCATTGAGGGACGAGTTGATCAGAACAGAATTAGCATGCTAATGTAAATCTCTTTGACATTACAAATATTTTATCACCTGTGTGGATAGACTTCTTTAGACTCTGTACAGTTAGCATAGATGAAAAAGTCTCTCTGGGGATTCAGGAAAGCTCGGAACTACTGGAATGTGACTGAGTAGAGTCATAGCAACTGGTGACATTCTGCTTTAGTGTAGCGTCTTATTACAAGCCCACTTCAAACTTTTGAGATTATACGTTGTTTTCTCTTGGGGTAAAATTCATTAGCTGGGTACTTAACAAAAATGCTAGTTACTCACATATGATTTAATTTAAAATTTCTTGGCTTTTTTCTTTTTTCTTTTGAGACAGGATTTTGCTGTGCCCAGGCTGGAGTATAGTGGCCCGATCATGGCTCACTGCAGCCTCAACCTCCTGGGCTCAAATGATCCTTCTACCTAAGCCTCCAAAGTAGCTGGGACTACAGATGCACAACACCACATCCAGCTTATTATTATTATTTTTAATAGAGATGAGGTTGTTGAAGGAATGATTTGCTAGGGGGGAAAAAAAGAAATAAATAGTAGAGACAGTCTCGCCATGAGCTCAAACAATCCTCCTGCCTTGGCCTCCCAAAGTACTTGGATTACAGGCATTAGCCACCGCACCTGGCTTCTTAGCCATTTTTAGAGCTACTTTGTGAAATAGATTTACTTTGTGCATCTTAAAAGGAAACCAAGTGTTTGCTTTGTATTGACATTTTTTGTTACTTTTCTGCCCAGTGCTGTTAGTCGGTTATTTATTCTATTTCCCCTTATTTTTCCCTCTCTACATTTTAGAGTCTATTAAACATACATGGATGTGTTTTCTGATCTATAATTTTAATAACACTTGATTTTAATAATACTTTTGTGGGTTATTTTAGGAAATGAGAGATTCAGCAAGAGAATTCTGAGACCATAGCTGCTTCTTAACTGCTATCATGGTGTCATGAATAGATTCCCGCTGACAGTATTCGATGCAAGAAAATAAGCTATGTCTTTTTAAAGTTGTCTTAGTGTGCTCAGGCCACTGTAACAAAATACCATAGACTGCATGGTTTAAGCAATAGAAATTTATTTTCTCACAGTTCTGGAAGTTGGAAGATCAAGATTAGGGTGCCAGTGTGGTCAGGTCAGAAGATTCCCTTGCTGGCTTGCAGATGGCTGCTTTCTTGCTGTTTGCCTCACATGGCCTTTCTCCCTGTTTGCGGATGCCCTGTCTTTAGTTTCTATGATACTTCATCAACCTGGTTCTTTTCTCTTTGTAATTATTTTGTCTCTGTTTATTTGATTGCTTTTTCCCTCTTGTCTTAGACATGTCAGCATGACCCAAGTTTCTGTCCCCAGTCTTTCTTCCAGTCTCCAGTCTAAGTGTCTCATAAATTGAGAGTGACCAAACGAGTTCATCGTTGTTCTCTACAGCTGGAAATCAGTCTTCCTCTTGATTTCCCTAATTCTTTTAATGACACTGTCATTCTTCCATTCACCTAGTCTTATTTCCTTAAAGTGATATTTGACTTCTCCATTTTCCCTTGTTCCCTGTGGTCAGCTATTTGCCTGGTCCACTTGATTCTACCATCACAATATTTTTCATCCTTCACTCTTTCAACCCCACCGCCTTGTCCAGTTTTCCATCATTTCATTAGACTCCTTTAATAGATTCTTAACTTACGTTTACTTCAGTTTCACATTGATTGATTTCCTTTTCTCCATTCTACTATATTCTGCCTTGTCAGATTAAAATTACTAAAGTAAGAATTTGGTCATTCACTTGCTAAGAATGTACCAGTTGTTATTAAGATAATGCCACAATTTGTTTCCAATTTATCATTCTACTCTGATTTTCCTTCAGAGTTTCATTTCCCAAATATGTCTTGGTAGTCTTCTTTTGCACATGCCATTTCTGTTGTCTTGAATGGTTTACCAGCTATAACTTAGAATCCTACTCATCTTTCAAGGCTCAATCCAAGTACTGTCTTTTCCTCGGATTGCCCAGCTACTTTTGTTGATTCTGAATGTTGACATCTTGTTTTGTATTTAATTGCTCATATTTCTATTTATCTTTACATCTCTCTCGTATAATGCCTAACATATTGGAGGCACTCAGTAAGTGAGTTTTGAATGAATGATTGTTGAGATTGACATAGGAAGTATTTTAGTAGAGAGAATTGATGGAATAAGATCTTGACTTATCTTAATTGAATCTTTTTTCCTTCCAAAAAACGTTTAGAAGAAAATGTAACTTAGAAGAAAGACATTTTTCTGGTAGTGGTCTGAAAGAATGAAATCAGCATACTTGGAATTTAACGCTCCTATTGCTGGCAAGATTGTGCACTTAGAATCAAGAAGCTTCTTAATCAAAGGATTATCTGAGGTCTTACTCATAAAATATGTATGTCTGGCACCAGTTTAAAATGAGCTGTTTTGATGAGGTTGCACATGGCCTTTCTCCACTCCCTTCCCTGAAGCTAATTCTTAAGAGGTGAGACTTAGAGAAGTTTGGTCATGAAATAAAATAAAAGGTGAAGAAAGACTAATGTGCCTTCACTAAAGTAAGTGTAGTATGGAAGATGTAGCAGGTTATCTTACATATTTAACACTCCATTTTCATTAATATAGTTGACACTGTTTTCATTAATATACTATCTGGAGTTATGGCCTTTTTCCAGAAATAGTTATAGAGTGAAACTTTATTTTTTTCACTTTCAAAATATGATCATTGGTAATTACCTATTGAGTAAGAAAGGAACCAGTCTTTTTATGTTGGTTTTAAGTGCCACATTGTTAAAACAGAAAAAAAATACGTCTTTTGTTATAATAAGAAAATAAAACTTAGAAAAGGATAGTATTTATGTAAATTTGATATAACATCTTCACTGATTTGAAGCATGATATCAGTTTATCAGCTTCTAAATGATTTTTAAGAGATAGGAAAAAAACTTTTTTGTAACTAGAAGAGTTATTTTGGGCTAGATGGAAAATCAAGCTATTGTAGTTGGAATTTTTCCAGGGCAGAAGGTTAATTCGTATTCTTACGGAAATATTTCTCTACTTTGCATAGTCTTCAGGGCTTTGATTTTTTTTCTAATTAGAAAGTGTTTGAGTATGTTTATTTAAAATTTAAAATTTATGTAATAACTATTTAGTGAGCACCTATTATATGGTAGGCACTATACTAAGGGATAGAGACACAAGATATACTTGCTTTCTGATTGCCCACAGTCTAGTATAAAATAATTGCAATACATTTTTATAGGTACAATAATAATGATATGTACTCATTTACCATTACTCTATATGCACTTAAAAAAAACAGCTGTGAAGAAATACTCATATGGCAGCAAGAACAATGGTAATGAAGAAGTATTACTAGGACTAAGTCTTTTATTTTTTTAAAAAAACTCTTTATTTATTATTACTGTTATTTTTTGCAGAGACTAGGTCTTGCTGTGTTGCCCAGACTGCTCTCAAACTGCTGGCCTCAAGCAGTCCTCTTGCCTTGGCTTCCCAAAATGTTGGGATTACAGGCATGATCCACGGTTAGGATTAAGTTTGAAGGAAGTTTAAAGTCTTACTGCTTTTAGTTTTTGAACACTCTGCCTGTGTCTATGCAAAGCGCTAGGATACAGCATATAACAAAGTAATTATGTTGCCTTACAGAACTCATGTTCAGAGATGGATACATTTGTATGGTAATTATGATTACTAATCTTTGTACCAGATAATAAAGAGTTAGCAACAAAACAAAACCATGGACCATGAGTTATAAAAATTGGAAAAAGTAAAAATGATGAAAGCTGTTTTTTTAAAAATTAATGAAATTTGAAGAATGCTGTTTTGGAGTTAGGACTTTAGCTTTCTCTGTAACATACAGAGGGCCATATGGTCTTTCCTGTACCATACTCAGATTCTCTGATTCTTAGACATGTCGGTTTTTTTTCTCCATTTGTTTTGAGTATTGTCCTGCCAGGATTTTATGTTCTCTGAGAACAAAGACTCTAGTTTTGGGCTCTTCACAGCACCTGTGGACTGCAGTGTTAAATAACTAGTATAGACAGATGCTCAGTGCAAATTTGCTAAAACAAAAGAAGTAGAGTTTTTTTTGCGTGTTTGTGTCAAAAAGGATATTTCAAAGATATGATAATTTAGCCAGTATTGGTTATTTTAGTTTTACAGAGGGTAGAATTTATTCCTCTGTGGTAGGTTAAAACAGTTTCTGGTCAACAAATAGAACATTTCTCTGAAGAAAAAGGGAAAACATTTCATTTGATTTTGAATGAGAGGGAACATAATAGATTTGAGCATTTGAAGGACTGGATTTCTGAATTTTGAATGGTAGGATAGCTTCATTTTCAGTTAATTATCACCACAAATCTAAATTTATGCAGACACCAGCGATTGACAGGACAGAATAGTATTGTTAATTTGAATTTTACAGATTCTGAATTGACTGTATGTGTAAGGTATGTTTTCTTTTTGTATTGGTCTACTGATTCTTACATGTTAGAGTACATCAATCTCTCATTAGCAGGTGAATGTAAAATAATAAATATGGTTAACATAGTGGATTTGGGAGAAGAAAAAATTGAATAGGATGTGTGTATAGTTCTTTTTCCTTTTCCATTTTATTCTTTATCCCTCGTCTTCTCCTTTTGCTGTAGAATTAAGAGGGAAGTTTATCAGGCTGAAACTGTTATGAATTGGAGAAAAAAGATTTGCTGTATTCTGAAGTAATACTAATAGATTTTCCTAATTCTTGTTAATCTGTTAGGACCCTAAGCATATTTATATAGTTGACTGTGCATGGTGCTGTTTTTTTTCTCTGATGGCCTCCCTTTCTGAGCTTCCATTCATCTCTAGACTCATCTACTTTTCTGAATTTCATTAATTCATGAGCAATTTTTGTAAGTTTCCTTCTGTCCCAGGATACATGCAAGGTTTTGAGATGAGATTGTGACCAAGATACAGCCCTGCACCCTTGGAGCATAAAGTCTAATGAAGGAATAAAAACAAATACACATCAATGTAACAGTGATACAATAGGAGTATACAGAGGGTGCAGTGAGAATCCATAAGAGGGGCACCTAACTTCAGTCTGCATATTTAGGAAAAGCTTGTAAAAAGACTGATGTTTTCCTTCTTTTTTTTTTTTTTGAGATGGAGTCTCTCTCTTATCCAGGCTAGAGTGCAGTGGTGCCATCTTGGCTCAATGCAACCTCTGCCTCCCAGGTTCAAGCAATTCTCCTGCCTCAGCCTTCTGAGTAGCTGGGATTATAAGCGTGCACCACCACGCCCAGCTAACTTTTGTATTTTTAGTAGAGACGAGGTTTCACCATGTTAGTCAGAAGACTCATTTTTTTCTATTTTTTTTCTTAAGTATATCTTGCTGTCTCTCATCTTCTAAAGCTGCTTATAACAAGAAACTCTGCTCTTTAAAATTTCCCTCTGTCTTACTTACCCATCCAAAACCAATTTCCTTGCTTGCTAAAAACAAAACTTAGACATAAATCAGAATTGATCCTTTTTTTTTTTTTTTTCTATTTTTTATTTTTGAGACGGAGTCTCACTCTGTCCCCAGGCTGGAGTGCAGTGGTGCGATTTCGGCTCACTGCAACCTCTGTCTCCTGGGTTCAAGTGATTCTCCTGTCTCAGCCTCCTGAGTAGCTGGGACTACAGGTGTGTACCACCAGGCCCGGCTAATTTTTGTATTTTTAGTAGAGATGGGGTTTCACCATGTTGGTCAGGATGGTTTTGATCTCTTGACCTCGTGATCTGCCTGCCTTGGCCTCTCAAAGTGCTGGGATTACAGATGTGAGCCATCAAGCCTGGCCAGAATTGATCTTCTTAAGGATCATTTGTATTAATTGATAGGAGTTTATTAACATAAAAATACTTGTACTGGTATCATGGAAAGATGAGAAAATCCAAGGTCAACCTCCCCTCAATCATAATAAAATAATACTTAACATGTATGAACCCTTAATATTTGTTAGGCAGTAAGCTAACTGCTTTATATATATTGTATTCAAGTGAAAGATTCAAACATAGCAAACTTCTTAACTCCAACTACCCTTTTCCCTCATCTTTTACAGGCGCCCTGTTCTCTGCAGGAGCCTGAAAAAAGTCTATTTAAGAAGCCCAGGTTGCTTAGCACTGCAATCACTCATATTAGAAGCCTGTAATTTATTAATTTTCAGCTTTTGTGAGGTGGCGTAGGAGAACAGAGAAGCATGTATATAGTATGAAAAAACATATTCAGTGTTATAATTGCCTTGATTTTTAAAGTCACAGTATCTAATTTATTTTGAAATTTCAAATAACTGTAAGGGAGGTTGTGAGATATTTGTTTCTGAAAGCAAGCAAGGACTTTAAAAGATTCATGTAAAATGCTGTTTATTCTATTTTAATAATCTTTTTTTTTTTTTTT
>NW_016107343.1:8165231-8182825 GCF_001604975.1 Cebus imitator
AAAAAAAAAAAAAAAAAAAAAAGAAAATCAACTTTATTGAGGTAAAATTTGCATAAAATAAGATGTACTAATTTTGAGTGTGTGGTTTAGATGACTTTGACAAATGAATATGCATACTCGTGAATGTTAATTAAGGCACAGAACATTTCTATCACTGAAGAAAGTTCCTTCATTTCTTTCTGCAGTCATTCCCAACCCTCTTCCCTACCTCACCCCTAGGCAGTTGCTATTCTGCTTTTGTTGTTTTAGTTCAGTTTTTTCTTTTCTATGTTGGAGTCATATAGTGTTTACCCTCTTTCGTACTGGCTTCTTTTGCTTACCATGTCGTTTTTATGATTCATCCATATTTGTTGTATGTATGAGTACTTTTTTTCCTTTCTAGTACGTTATATGGACATATCACAGTTTGTCTATTCATTCATCTGTTGATGGACATTTGAGTGTCTAGTTTTGGGCTCCTATGAATAAAACTGCTGTGAACATTTACATATTTTATGGACACAAATTGTTTTTTCTCTTGAGAGAAATTTATTCATGGGTCATATGTAAATATATGCTTATACTTTTATAGGAAACTTCCAGTTTTCCAGAATGTTAGCACATTACCACCAGCAATGTTGTAAGAGTTCTAGTTGCTCCACCTCCTTGCTACCACTTTTTATGATTACCCACTTTTTATGATTGGTGTATAGTGGTATCTCATTTTGGTTTTAAGTTGTGTTTTCCTGATGACTACAGCTGTTAAGCACCTTTATGTGTGCTTATTGGCCTTTGATGTATCTTTGTGGTGTGTTTCTTTAAGCCTTTTGCCCCCTTTAACATTCGTCTTCCATTATTGATTGTAAAGTTGCATATAATCTGGATACAAATTCTTTATCAGATAGCTGTATTGTGAATATTTTTTCTGTTTGTGGCTTGTGTTTTCATTTTCTTATCAATATCTTTAGAGTAACAAATGTTTCAAATTTTTGTCCAGTTTACTAGATTTTTTTTTATGGTTTATAGAAACCTGTGCCCACCCTAGGGTCTTTTTTTTATGTTGTAAAATATTTTGTTCCATATATTTTATCTTTTTTCTTTTTCTTTCTTCCTTTTTTGTTTTTTTATACCCGAAGGTCTTAAAGATTTTTTTCTGTGTTATCTTCTGAAAAACTCTATGTTTAAGCCCATGATCTGCTTAATTTTTGTGTAGGGCATGATGAGTTCAAGGATCAAGGTTCATGTTAAACTATAGTAGGCTCATGTACTCATGATGTGTCATTATCAGCAAGACTAGATATGTACGTACACTGTGTGTGTGTGTGTGTGTATATATGTAATTTGTTATATGTGTATGTTTTCTATGATCTATTGTACACACAGTATATATATATATATATATATATATATATTTATTTATTTTATTAACATATAACCTTTAACATATCATTTGGTTTGTAAATCACACTTATTTAAAAGATTGTGGCTCTTTGTATAAAAATCTTTAGAAAAAGTTTTTATTTTCCAATTTTGGCATATGTGCTGCTGAAGCAAGCACAAAAGTTTTTTTATTTTCTAATCATCATTATCTTTGTGTTATTTTGACTTCCGCAAAATGCTTAGATCCATTATCCTTGTGTTGTTTTGGCTTTGGCAAAAAGCTTAGATCCTGCAAAGCTGAAAGTATATATTGTCTCTGGCTAACACAGAGTTCAGTATCTTCAGATCTGGTCTGTGATAAAACAACCCTGGGTACTAATCAGGGTTCTACACTGGCGGGACATTCCTATTTCTTTGGTTGGGGCCCTCTTTCTCTCACCTTGCCCTAACAGTTTCATTTGCTATTTAGAAGAAAAACAAATTCTCCTTTAGGAGTCAGGTTAGTATATGAAAGAGATGAAGGAACTGGTTGAGCTCACAGGTTCTTTATGTTTTCCACTTTGTTCCCTTTTCTGTTTGTTTTCTGTGAGCCAGGGTTTTTCTTCCCCCTGAACTCTTCCCTTCTCTTCTCTTCTTGGGGGAATAGCTTCACGTACTCTGCAAATACCACCTTTCTTTCTACCGTTTTCCTGAGCATATTTCTCCAGAATTTTCCTTGTGATGCTTCTAGCCAAATGTCCTAAAATGGTTGATTTTCTTGGGTTAAACATCAGTTAGGGTACCAAAAACACAGGGCACTGAGGTCAGGGGTTGGCAGGGGAGAATTTTACACTACAGAGAAGTAGCATGGATGTGAATGGGCTTTCCTTCTAGCTGTGTCATCTCTAATACTTCATATTTTGCAGTTTGCCATAGCTGTTTTTAAATATCGGAGCAATTCTGTTATACTCACGCAGTGAGAAAACAATATGTGTGACTCTGTGATGTTCTTGTGTTTGCTTTGTTGATGGAGTTAGTGCTCTTATTTTATCATGTGGATTTACATGTCCTACTTTGTGTTTCTCTAGATGGAACACAGTTTATTACTAATATATAACTGTTATCTTTTTCTTTCTCTGTTTTCTCTCCCTTCTTTTTTTTTACCCTGTGGTTCTTGTGCAGGTCTTGTTCAGCGTTGTGTAATCATCCAGAAAGATGACAATGGATTTGGGCTGACGGTCAGTGGAGACAATCCAGTCTTCGTACAGTCTGTCAAAGAAGGCAAGCACTTTTAAAAACAATTTATCACTCAGTAAACAGAATAAGAATAAAAAAACTTAAATAATGGCAATTTTCAAGAATAGAATAATTACCTGAATTGCAGGTCATGTGGACTATTGTGCTAGATTCGTCTATGGTTTCATAATTGTAGGAAGGAATTTACTCCAGTTTTTTCTTTTTTTGTACTTTTTAGAAAGCAGTGTTTACATAGTTTTAGAAATCACGTGACTCCTTGGTCTTGATACTTTATTGTCCACACAGAAGTTTCCGAAATTTCAGTTTTCCATGGCACCAAGTGATATTTTGGCAAAGACAGATTAAAGAGATAGCTGTGGTCTCAAAAATACCAATTATTTTCCCAAAACAACAATGATAATGTTTTCTACTGTTATTACCATATATTAAATACTTCCTTTATGTTGGGTGCTATAATTTAAGGTAGACAAATTTTTTAATCCCCATTTTATAGGTGATACTGAGGTTTAAACATAAAATTAGTCCCAGGTCATACAACTAGTGAGTGGTAGAAGCAGGATTTGAACTTAAAGTCTGTCTGACTTTATAGCCCATGTTTTTAATCACTTTGTTATACTGTCCCACTGTCAGGAAGATGATGAGTAAATGCAAATGAATCACATTTTAAGTAATTAATTTCTCATGCAGATGGAGCAGCCATGCGGGCTGGAGTACAGACAGGTGATCGAATCATCAAGGTAAGGAAAAGGCTATTATGGAATTTATGGTAGGATTAAAAAACAACCAATATTGGTTCTATTCTGATTTTTTCACTTGGATTTTTATAAAAAGCATTATATTACGTATAATAGATCTGTTGACTATAAAAACGTATTTCATTTGTCTTAAAATTCTCCTTTACTGGAGGGCATAATAAAAGGATCGAAAATAATGGAGGAATATATGTTCTTGAGTAGGAGAGTGAATCAGTGTTGTAAAGGTCATTTCTCTCCAGATTAGTCTGTTATTAAGAAATTCTCATCAAAGTACAAGTTGAGCATTTCTAATCTGAAATCTGAAATGCTCCCAACTCTGAAACTTTCTGAGCACCAACATGACACCATAAATGAAAGATTTCACACCTGACTTCATGTGATGAGTCATGTGACACCATAAATGGAAAATTTCACACCTGACCTCATATGATGAGCCATGTGAAAAAAGCTGGTTTCACCAGGTACAGTAGCTTGAGCCCGTGTTACCAGCTACTCAGGAGGCTGAGGTGGGAGGATTGCTTGAGTACAGGTGTTGAGACTGCAGTGCACTTTGATCATACCTGAGAATAGTCACAGCACTTTGCCCTGGGCAGGTATAGTGAGATTCTGTCTTTAAAAAATAGTAAATAAAACCAAACCAAAACAAAAAACTTGTTTCATGCACAAAAGTATTTAAAATGTATAAAGCTGTGTTCAGGCTATGTGGATAAAGTATATATGAAACATGAATTTCATATTTAAACCTGGGTCTTATTCCCAAGATGTATCATTATGTGTATATACATATTCCAAAATTCAAAAAAATTCAGAACACTTCTTCTGGTACCAAGTATTTTAGATAAGTGATACTTGACCTGTATACAAATAGAATTGGAGTGGTAGATGTCAATATGATTATTCTTCCAGATGAACTTTATAAGTTTATAAGAATAGTTAAGGAAAAAAATACGTTATATATATATGTGTGTATGTATGAGAAGAGATGTCTGTGACTCTAGGCTAGATATAGACCTACCGGTGGTATACAATAGAGAGACTAGAAATAGACTTTGGATTCAGATCAGCAGAGAAAGAATGGGTTAGTAGCTATTCTTGAAATAATTGACTAATTTGATTATTTAAAATCAAATTATTATTACATAGGAAAGGATGCCATGAACAGTAATTTGGAAAAAATATTTGAAATGTCTCACAGACCAGATATCCTTAATTTTAAAGAATACTTTTACTAAGAAAGGAATACATATTCTGAAAGAAAAATGGGCAAAGAATTTTATCAGGCAGTTTCCCAAAGTAATTGAAATACATAACATATTAATGGGGATATGGCCAACTTCACTGATAACAAAGAAGTAGGAATTGAAATGATAGGTGAAAAATGTATTTGGTTGTCAGAAAATTTAAAGATAGGTAATACATATTTAGCATAGTTTGGGTATGATAAAATGACTATTCTCATGAGTTTGCTGTGAGTATAAATTAGGTAAAATCTGTTTGGATGAAAGTCTGAATATGTATCAAAAGTCTTAAAGTATGTAACCTGTGACAAGCAATTTTGCTTTTAGGAACTTATCTGAGAAAATAAGTATACAAATGTCAAGTTAGGTTTGTACAAGGAAATTCGTACTGGCTTTATCATATAACTATGCATAAACTGAGGGATAGAGAAATAAATTATATTTCATTTGAAGCTTTTGAAAAGAATGGATTAGGTCAATATGTATCTTTATTGAAAGATAGCCACCATACAGTGAAAAAAAGTTTTATTTTTTTTCCAGGAAAAAAAAAGCCATTTGTAATGTGTAATGTTTATGTGTATATTTGATGTGTATATTCTAGAAAAGTGTCTCCAAAATTAAATGTCATAGCTAACAGCAACTATTTCATGGGGCAGGAAGAGTATACTTGTACTTCTGTTTTTTACACTGATGCATTTGAATTTTAGATAACTTGGATCAGAGAATTAATCAGAAAATTAATGTTAAATCCACATTTGATATTTTTACCTTGATTTGTTTGGTTTAATTCAGAATCAGGATACATTTAGCTGGTCTGAAAATTAGTTTTCTTTGTAAAGAGTAGATCATGGTTGAAAAACTAAAAGTAAATTGAGTATTGTGGAAATACTTATTTTAAAAAATTATTTTGGATTTATTATTAATTTTGACAAATTGATGACTTGGTAATTAAAAGCAAAGAGATCTTTTCTATTTGTATGAACCCTTCACTATGAAGGATTTGTAAATCTGTTTCATGGTATGTTTTGTCATTTGTCATGGTGAGTAAGTTGTAATGTTTCGTATGTGAAGGCCTTGATTTATGTTTAAGTTCATTTTGTTGCCAAATATGCCTTGTAGAATCATGGTGTGAAAGTGAATATTGAATCAAATACATACATATTTTAATCTATCCCTGATTACTATGTTATAATTGGTTATATTATGTATGATCATTCCTGAAGTCATTTTATCTATTGTCTCAATAGAATGTATCTGACATACACTACTTCTGTTTTCTCACAGGTGAATGGAACTCTGGTGACTCATTCAAATCATCTGGAGGTGGTGAAGCTAATCAAATGTAGGTGAATGTTATTCTTACTTTTGTTTTCTGAACCCTTAAAGTAAGGGTCAGCAAATTTCCTGTAATAAGCCAAAGAGTAAATATTTAGGCTGTGTGGACTATATATATAGTCTACTACCGACTCTGTCATTGTACCTTGAAAGCAGCCATAGACAATATGTAAATGAATGGGTGTGGCTGTGTTTCAGTAAAACTTTATTTACCAAAAGTCTGTGATCCTAGTTTAGCCCCTTGGCTGACGTTTGCTGATGCCTGCATTGAAGGAAAATCTGAGGTGAAAACTCTTTACTTACTAATAACTATCTTTTGTCAACTCCATTTATATGGTGGATCATAATATTCTTGTCATTCTTGGTAATATTGAATACATATATTTTTAAAAATGCATGAGTCACCTGAGAGGAAGGAGGTTGAGAAATCAGATAAATGGCCTGATGAACTGAAATGAGACTAGCGATCTTCTCTTGGAAATCTTTAGGGTTAAGAATTTGTGATCTTAAGGTTTGAGTGAGTAGCCTGTTGGACTTAGTTCTCTGTGGAGAAACAGGCTTGAAGCAGTGGGAGTCTGCAGTTAACCTCCTGTCATTTTCAGGGTCAAAGGTGGATGCATGCACCTCCAGCTGGCAGTGAGGTATGGGCAAGCCAGGCCTCAGCCACTCACAGGGCCTCAGTTTTCCCATTTGCACAGGGAGAAGGGAAGGTTCCGTGGCCCTGTGGTGGTGATGGGGTGGGTCGTCTGAATCTGGGTCAGGTGAAGTCTAGGTGCCGCTATACCTTCCCCTACCTGTGCTTTTGTTTCATTTTGTTGTTACCTTTTAACCTTACCTGCTTTCCAAGAGAGGTTTTATATTTTCTTTTTTTTAGGGTCAGGGTCTTGTAGAGTGCAGTGGTACAATTATAGCTCACTGTAGCCTCTAACTCCTGGGTTCAAGTGATCCTCCCACCTTGTTTATTTATTTTAATTATTAGTTGTTTTTTTTTTTGAGACAGAGTCTCACTCTTGCCCAGGCTGGAGTGCAGTGGCGTGATCTCTGCTTATTGCAACCTCTGCCTCCAAGGTTCAAGTGATTCTCCTGCTTCAGCCTCCCAAGTAGTTGGAGTTACAGGCATGTGCCACCACTCCTGGCTAATTTTTTGTATTTTTAATAGAGACAGAGTTTCACTGTGTTAGCCAGGATGGTCTGAATCTCCTGACCTCGTGATCTACCCGCCTTGGCCTCCAAAGTGCTGGGATTACAAGCATGAGTCACTATGCCTGGCCTTTTTTTTTTTTGGGGGGGGGGGTAGAGACAGGGTCTTGTTATGTTCTCCAGGCTGCTGTCAAACTCCTGCGCTCACCTGCCTTAGTCTCCCAAAGTGCTGGGATTACAGGCATGACCCACTCCACCTTGCCAAGATTTTGTATTTTCTAATTGCTTCACGTATTGAATGGAAGATAACATGACAATTATAGCAGAAGTGAAGAAAGTCACATGAGAGTCTGCCACCTAAAACATAACTTCCTTTTTCTTTGTTCTGGCCTGGTTTGGGCCTTATGTATTTGTTATTGTATCTCTTAAAGGAAAAAAAAAAGGGGGGAGAGACTGCTTAAACTGATGGAAATTTAAAAAAAGGAATTAAAAAAAAGAATTTATTTTCTGCATCAGATTATTCCACAGTAAAGTAGACTAGAAATAAGAGATAGTTGTTTGTGGTCAAGCAGAATCACTCCTGTTTTATTTAATTCAATTTCTCTGTGTTGGGTGGGTAGACCTCTTCAGAAGAAATTTAATAAACCAACTTTTTTCTTGGCCTTTTTGCTGCTATGTTAAGCAACTATGAATTGTTTTTAACCTTTTCATCACAGTACCACTGCTCCAGATGGTCACTTTGATCAGAGTTCTTAACTTTAGTGTATTTTAAAAGAAGTACAGTGATCAAAATTAGATCCCCATACTTGAATAATTTGACTACTTAAAGTTAAGCGTAAAAACCTCTGCATATCTAAAACAGATATAAATATGACATCCCTAAAGCCTGGGTGTATGTAACAGAGTTCCTGCATGTCTTATTATTTAATGCATATTCTGGATATAATAAAAGTGTTATCAAATCAGAACAGTATTTAGAAACAGCTAAAGAAAGGAAGGGAAAAGGTAGGAAGCTATTGTAAGCAAGTATATAGGCAAGTGAGATATAATAGATAACTTTCTGATAGAGAGCAATAAGATTGAAAAGCCTTAGAAAGTGTTTACATGAAGAATTCCTCCAGATCATAACGCTTGTGACTACTACACATAGCAAAAATTGTTTTTAGAATGCCAAAACACTGTGAAATAATTGATAATGATTTCCATGGGAGGGTTAAATTGGAAGACAAGTGTGAAATACATTTAAAAGTTATATTGAAATGTCTAATAAAAAGGTTTTGCCGTGTCTGTTACTGAGTCTGATTACGGTAATTTTTGCTATCTGGATATTCCCCCCTGTAATATCTCTAATGAATTCCTTTCCATTTCTCCAGATATTTTCTACTAAAATTTACTACCTTATTGATTGTGTTTTTCCTTGTTAGTGTGGAATATTTTTTGGTGATACTCATTTTGTAAAGTTAACTTAAATTTGCATTTTATATTCTAGCATATGCACTAAACCCTGCCTACGTAGTATCATCTTAAAATATGAAGATTTAGGCCGGGTACCGTGTCTCACACCTGTAATCCTAGCACCTTGGGAGGCCAAGGTGGGCAGATCACTTGAGCTCAGGAGTTCAAGACCAGCCTGGCCAACAAAATACAAAAATTCACTGAGCATGGTGGCACATGCCTGTAGTACCAGCTACTTCTGGGGGCTGAGGTGGGAGGACTGCTGGAACCCAGGAAGTTGAGGCTGCAGTGAGCTGATATTGTGCCACTGCACTCCAGCCTGGAAGATTTAAAAAATTTACATTTAAGAAATTAATTAAACATAGCCACTAATAAATGGTTGATTTTAACTCTCCTCTAAATTAAGAAAATATGTTATTGAGTTATACATTTTATTTGCAAAGTAATAGCTGATCTTACAAGTAGTAATTTGCTATCTGAAAATGGTATCATTCTTTTGGATTTTTAGGACAGTCGTAAAAGAGAAATGACATTAGATTTTTTTTCTGTGGGGACATGGTTAGCAGATGATGGGACAGTCTTACATAACTGGATCTTTTAGAACTATCAAGATTAAGTACTAAAATGCTATAAAAAGTTTCTTGACAATGTTATTTTCCCCTCCCTTCCCTTTTTCCATCTCCCCACCCCAAGCTGGTTCCTATGTAGCTCTCACTGTTCAGGGACGCCCACCTGGGTCGCCCCAGATTCCACTTGCCGATTCTGAAGTAGAGCCATCAGTCATTGGACATATGTCTCCCATCATGACATCTCCTCATTCACCTGGAGCATCTGGGAATATGGAGAGAATCACCAGTCCTGTACTCATGGGGGTAAGAATGGGAAAATTTCTTAGTAAATGCTCAGTCTTACAAGGATGTGTTTATATTAAGAATCTTAAATACTGGACTATTAGCAAATTAAATTTAAGATTCTGGAAAACAACTTTCTAATATAAAAATTACATAATGATTAGGAATAGCCAGAATCTTGTCATAGCAGATTTAACAAGTATTAAACACCTACCATATGTAAAACAATGTGCTACCCACAAAAATATAATTAAGATACTCTATGTTCAAGGTTCTTAGTCATTTTAGAACGTGTACTTTTAAGAGGACGGGAATTTTTGTTTATTTTGTTTACTGTTGTGTTTCCAGTACCCTGAAATAATTGCTTTTGTATTTAACAAAGCTTTGTTGACTGAGATTAAATCAAGAGTATACAAGTAACTATAATACAAAGGCAGAATGTAGACATTATGAGGGCAAAACATACTAAGTTCTATGAAGATTCAAAGGAGGGAGAAAGCACATAGAAGAAGAAAAATAAATAGAAGGAGCTAAAAAGCGTCAAATATTGTGGAGAAGTAGCTAGGATTTTTGTTTGGTTGGTGCCTGTTAAGGATGTGTGTAATGGGAGATGAACTTGAAAATAGTAGGTTGACTATGTATCTTGAAAAATGATACATCTACCAGGCTAATTTACATGTAACTAGATAAGCAGTGTTCAACATTTTTCTTTTAAAGCAAAAGAGCACATGATTATCCTAGGATTATCAGAAGACTAATTTGGTAAAATAGGGTTGTGAAACAAGGAGGGATGATGGGTGAGGAATTAGGGAGCTGTCTTCATATTTCAGGTAAGAGGTACTGAGCCTTTGAGCTATGCATGGGGATCGGTAGTAAAGATCCGAATGAGGGAAAGTAAAAGATACTATTCTTGTACTAAGAAAACTTCATTTCTCCAATATCATCAATATTTAATATTCTCTTGAACCCAGTTAGTAAAAGTGAAATAGAAGGGAAGACATTTCCTTGTAGTTTCTTATCTTTTAAGTGTGATATCTAAAAGCCTGTCCTTATAACCCAGAAATAGAAAAGAACCTAATAGGTATTGATAATTGAAGCTGAGGCAGAACTTTGCATGTTACATTTATTTTAGCCTCATTTTCTCTGTGCTGGTTGTTGTTTGTTTTTTATCTTTTTCTTTTCTAGGAGGAAAACAATGTGGTTCATAACCAGAAAGTAGAAATTCTGAGAAAAATGTTACAGAAAGAACAGGAACGGCTACAGGTATTAAATGAGAGTAGGGCTGTTTACAGGCCAATAAAAATGTGAGTGGGCATTGTTGAGTCGGTGTTTATCATACTTACAATCAAGCAGTATTGTAACCAATGTGATTAGCTATTTTATTGATTAAGAATGGACAATTTCTGTATCTTTTTTACATAAGTAATTAATTCTGAAAATATTTTTATAACTTTTCAGTTATTGCAGGAAGATTACAACCGAACACCTGCCCAAAGATTGCTAAAAGAGATCCAAGAGGCCAAGAAACACATTCCTCAGCTGCAAGAGCAGTTATCCAAAGCCACAGGCTCTGCTCAGGTAGCATCACTATTACAAATGCTACCCAACTTTTTGCAGGATAATTTTCTTTTGGGAATGTGTCAGAGAATGTTGCAGTTGCCTTTTTTAAAGTTATTTTTCTAGCATAGGACAACAGGATGTCCTGTTAAGGATGTTACAGAAGTAGTGATTAACAAAAATAAATGTGGGCGTCTGATTGTTTGCTTGGTCATGATTCACATTTCTTTGTTCCATAATGATGTAAAAAAGAATCGAGTGCTTTTGCTTTAATGTGGCAAACTACTAAAATGTATTTAGATGTCATATTTATATTTTTTGTGGTTCATTCTGCCATCTTAAAATAGAATGGCAGTTGATATGTTTTTAAGTAGGAATATAAGATTTTAAAATGACAGGCTTTGAGCTAAATATATGGACAAACATTTTCTTATTTAATCTGTCTAACAACTCTGAAGTTACTTATGTTTGTTTTTCTCCATTTTGAGTATATACTTAGAGAGAGGGAGATTAAATGACTTACCTGAGATCATATAGCTCAAAAGTAATAGAACTGGAATTCAAACCCAGTCTGAGGATTTAAAAGCACATTCATACTTTTAATGACTATATTTTTATTGTAATTTAAATATAGATTTCAGTAGAATTTATTGTGTAGGTATAAGCTATAGAGATAACGGTCTCTTAAGAAAAAAAATAGCTCAGCATTTATATGTTAACCAGACTTACATTCTGTAATATTTAGATTTGGAATATGTAAAGCATCTTATACTTCATCTTAAAGCAAAGTGGATAAATTGCCTATACGTTTAAAATAGGTAAAAACTGTTTATCACTATTCCTGAATTAAGTCTGAAGGGAAAGCTACATATTCGCAAAAGAATTCTTTGAGATCGATCGATCATCTAGCTTAATCTTACTTTCTAATTAAAAAAAAATTATAGTAGAGAAACCTAGGGTCTAAACTGGTTAAATGGCCTCTACAAGGCCATGCAGTATGTAAGGTCCCCTGACATCCTGGTTTAGTGTACTTTTGATTCCAGTTTTTTTTTTTTCCCCATTACGTTCAGTCCTACTAGCTATGTGACATTTTGAGGTGTTATACCTCAGTAATATTGGCAGTTTTATGTTATTACTGGACAAAGACAATATTCTTACCCTGTTCGGACAGCGATCTAAATGCTTATAACCCGGCTGGGTGTGGTGGTTCACGCCTATAATCCCAGCACTTTGGGAGACTGAGCAGGCAGATCACTTGAGGTCAGGAGTTCAAGACCAGCCTGGCCAACGTGGTGAAACTCCGTCTCTACTGAAAATAAAAAAATTAGCCGAGCATGGTGGTGCGTGCTTGTAATCCCAGCCACTCAGGCATCTGAGGCAAGAGAATCGCTTGAACCATGGAGGCGGAGGTTGCAATTAGCCAAGATCCTGCCACTGCACTCCAGTCTGGACAACAGAGTGAGACTCCGTCTCAAATTAAATAAATAAATAAATGCTTATAATCTGATCTAAATGCTTATAATAATTTATGTTATAGCATTATGTCCCAGAATTGGCCATTGATTGAAACCCTGAAGCATTGGAAGGTAGTTAACAAGAAGCTGTAGGGTTATAACCTTTATTAATGGGCAGACAATATGAATTATATAAATTAACAAACCATTTTACCTTTTTGCTATATTTAGAAGTTTGAACTTTTATACTTTTTACTAAAACATCACTTGCCCTGTCTTTAAAGTCATGCCATTTTAGAATCCTAGAATTACTTATTGATTTTACTCGTAGAATTTTAAACATTCTTGAGTACATCACAATATCCAACTTTTACCAGTCTCCATGTAGATTGTAGTACCACTCTGTTTCTTTGTGCAGCAAGTAATGAAAGTTTTCTTTTATGTGTTTGTGTGGGTGTGTTTTTTCTTTAATCTCTTTTAGGATGGAGCTGTAGTTACACCCTCCAGACCTTTAGGTGACACCCTAACAGTCAGTGAGGCAGAAACAGATCCTGGAGATGGACTGGGCAGGACTGACTGTAGCAGTGGAGATGCTTCTCGGCCCAGTAGTGACAATGCAGATGTAAGCATTAAGTGTTCCAAATCTTTTTCTTCTGTATTCTTCTTTACAGCCCCTTTCTAGATTTGATTTTGAGTTATGTGAATTAGAGGTGTCTTAGCACTTTTTACCATCCCCATTTTTAATGTACCAATTTGATAAACAGAAATTCTGGATACTGTTAGCTTTTAATTCCAGAGTTCACTTTTTCCCTTGAACACCCATTGCCAACTGTTTCTTTTACAGGGATGGAATTTCCCAGCAGGCATCTTGTTCGTGGGTAGAGAAGTTAATAATGCCAGTGCATTCTTACTGAACCGAGAGACCAACTGTTGATATCTTTAAGAGCATGTTAATATTCCATTTGTGGTCACAGTGACTCAGTCTTGAATCATGGGGCACTTTGCCATTACCAAGAGGAAAAACCTTAGTCCTTTTAGATAGGCTTCAGTTAATAGCCCAGGTTTAGTAACAGCACTTTCTTGATTAACCCAGAAACTACCAGATGAACATGAGTATCTGTTAAGAAGAAGATGATAAAACATTTTAAGCTGAATATGATGTAGCACCATAGATATATGAATACTTAAAAGCTAAAATCAGTGTTGCTTACTCAGCAATACTTTGTAAATTATATGCAATGATAGGAATAATGACTTCAGTGTCATTAAAGATCACCCTCTTTAAAAGTGATGAGGGAAGTAGTCTGAATGAGTGTTTCTGTAATTGTGGGTCATGAAATCAATTTAGTGGATTGTATTTATTTTAAAAAAGAATAGGAAATACAGTGCTTTGCGTATAGAAGAGGTGTCATTTCTTGGGACTTTTGTTACATATACACACATATGTACTATTTAACAATGTGAAGTTTCTCTCTTATTGAAGGTTGTGGGGCTTTTCGTTTTGCTTTGTTGTTTTTTAAAAAGGAAGCCATGGTCTAAGCTATCATTCAGGCTGCCTCTTGAGGCTTAGGCCCAATGACCCAGTTCCTCATGCAAAAAACAAACTGAGGATTTGTGGGTTTTTTGTTTTTTTTTTTGAAAGATAGTGATAGGAGTCTTGTGATGGGGTTAGCTAAAGGTTTTAATGGAAAATTTCAAGTTGGGCTCAAGGAAAAAATGGTAATAGTTAATATTTGTTGGGTATACACCCCATACACTGTGATAAGTGTTTTATGTTCCTTGGTTAATTCTCAAAATGACCTTATGAAAGTAGTACTGTTGTTACTGTAACTTTACAAAAGACAAAACTGAGGCCAAAGAGAGTTAACTGACTTTCCAAACTTATTCAGGCAATAGGTGATCTACTTCCACCTAGCTCCAAAATACCAGTAATCTAAATATAAACAAAACCACTGAGGTATGAAAATGAATAAAGCTTTGAGAGAGCAGTGAAAATTTTAGGGCAACCTGGCATATTAGGGTTATAGATGAAATGGCTAGAGATTATCTTAGAAGCCAGATCATGAGTCCAGGTTATAAAGAGCTTCAACTTGTTCTATCAGTACATACTGCTCTTGGGAATACTTCTCACACTCTTTTGTTTTAGTGCTGTGTCTCCTCTCTGTTTTCATGGCTTGTCCCTACCATGAGATGGGGAAGTTCCTTGAGGGACTGTCTTGTCTGACTTTATGTTTCCAAAGTGTAGCAAATTGTAGGCATTAGGAGCAAGTAATACGAATGAGAAATTTGAATTTTATCTTATATTTAGAGGAATGTTACAATAAAATCTATGACTTATAAATATAACTTCATGGCTGGGCGTGGTGGCTCACACCTGTAATCTCAGCATTTTGGGATGCTGAGGTGGGCGGATCATGAGGTCAGGAGATCGAGACCATCCTAGCCAACATGGTGAAACCCTCTCTCTACTAAAAATACAAAAACTAGCTGGGCGTGGTAGTGGGCGCCTGTAGTCCCAGCTACTCGGGAGACTGAGGCAGAAGAATTGCTTGAACCTGGAAGGTGGAAGTTGCAGTGAGCCAAGTTCGTGGCACTGTACTCCAGCCTGCTGACAGAGTGAGACTCTGTCAAAAAAAAAAAAAAAAGAAATAGAACCTTATAAAAGAGTGAATTGTTGGCCAGGTGCTGTGACTCATGCCTGCAGTCCTACCACTTTGGGAGGCCAAGGTGGGTGAATCATGAGGTCAGGAGTTTGAGAGCAGTCTGGCCAGCATGGTGAAACCCTGTGTCTACTAAAAAATACAAAAAAAAAAATTTAGCTGAGGCCGGGCGCGGTGGCTCACGCATGTAATCCCAGCACTTTGGGAGGCTGAGGCGGGTAGATCACGAGGTCAAGGGATCAAGACCATCCTGGCCAACATGATAAAACCCTGTCTCTACTAAAAATACAAAAACTAGCTGGGCATGGTGGTACATGCCTGTAGTCCCAGCTTCTTGGGAGGCTGAGGCAGGAGGTTGCAGTGAGCCGAGATCGTGCCACCGCACTCCAGCCGGATGACACAGCAAGACTCCGTCTAAAAAAAAAAAAAATTAGCTGAGGGTGTTGGCACGTGCCTGTAATCCCAGCTACTTGGGAGGCTGATGCAGGAGAATTGCTTGAATCTGGGAGGCAGAGGTTACAGTGAGCTGAGATCGTGCCATTGCACTCCAGCCTCGGTGACAGAGCAAGATTCTGTCTCGGGGAAAAAAAGAAAAGAGTGAATTGTTGAGTATAGAAATAAGAGACATAGGCATTCCAATCAATTAAGACTGTTTGACATGTAATTGATGCTTAGTATTTGAATAAATAGCAAAATTAATGGATAAAGTGTTTGGGCTTTATCTTGCATGCAGTAGAGAGTCACCATCAGAAACATATCTGTGGAAAATCATTTGGAATAAAGAGGGATCTGTAAGAAAAGAAAACTGCGACTTAATTGGAACTTTAACAGATGTGTGCTGAATGGATAATAGTTAACATTTATTGAATCCCTACTTTGTGCCAGAGGATGTACCCATTGCTTTACAGATACTTTTTTTTTTAACACTTGCAATAATCTTACAAAAGCGGTATCACCATTTTATGTATGAGGGAACTGAGGCCAAATAAATAAATGATTATTGTAGAAATCTGAGTGAGAAATGATACAAAGTCCAAGCTAGGCTATCTTTCTGAACACATAACACACTAGTTTAATTTCTACAAGCATCTATTTGAAGCTAAAGATGTGTTGCTTTTAGCTTACAAATTTCCGTGTTTATTTCGATTGTATTGTAGTAAGTATGGAGGAACCAGTCTGCTTTTGTTGTTGTTGTTGTTTTTAACAGTACTTTGACTTGCTGTTTTAGATTTTGTCTTTTGAATCAATGCTTTTAACTTTTTTCATTGTCGTCTCATTTTTATGAAATAATTTCCTAGTGGTGTTTGTGATGTCGTTATAAAGAAAATTTCCTGCTTTTGCTTACCTTGGAGAAGGCTTTAAAGAATGCCCTGATACCCAGCTCTCACAAGAGAAGCAACTTGATAACAAATCATGATCTAAAATTCAGAGTATCTCCCATTTTGATTTTCAGTTTGTGAGGGATATTTTGAAAAATTATTCATTTTGGAAAAATTCTAAACATATTTAAAAGTAGAGACTAACGTAATCCTCCTCAGTTCCCTGAGAAGCTCACCTCAGCAGTTTTGTTTGTATTCCCTATTCCTCACATCCTCCAGACATGGGATTAAAGTAAATCCAATGCATTAGTTTATTAACATGTGTAAGAGATAAGATGTTTTAAAAATATAGCTATATTATCCTTATTAAACCCTAAGAATTAATATTTTCTTTTTTTTCCTTTTTTTTTTTTTTTTTTTTTTTTTTTTTTTTTTTTTTTTTTTTGAGATGAAGTTTTGCTCTTGTTGCCCAGGGTGGAGGGCAATGACTTGATCTCAGCTTGCTGCAACCTCTGCTTCCTGGGTTCAAGTGATTCTCTTGCCTCAGCCTCCCGAGTAGCTGAGATTACAGGCGCCCACCACCACGCCTGGCTAATTTTTGTATACTTAGTAGAAATGCAGTTTCACCATGTTGACCAGGCTGGTCTTGAACTCCTGACTTCAGGAGTTCAAGTCAGGATCCACCCATGTCGGCCTCCCAAAGTGCTGGGATTACAGGTGTGAGCCACGATGCTGGGCCAATATTTTCTAAATACACAATTGTTTTACAGTTTTTTCTTTTTACAGTTTATTTGATTCAGTATCCAGTCAAGACCTTCATATTGCCATTGCTTGATAAGTCATTTTAAGTCTCTATAATTTATAATAGTTTCCTTCTTTTTTTTTCTTTGGCGATTTTTGTTGTTGTTGTTGTTAAAGAAATTGGGTCACATGTTCAGTAAAACAATTCATTTTCTAATTGTATTTTTGTGGTGGTGTATGACATGTTCCTTTATCTAGATTTTTCTGAAAATTCCTAGTTAAATATACAGTCTTGATCAGATTAAGGTTTGAGGGTTGTTATTTGGAATAATTCATGGGTATTGTGTACGTCTCATTATATCACATCAGGATGTGAATGGTTGTCTTACTGTTGTTGTAAGTTTATTTAAGGTGTTTAGGTGACGTCAACATGATTTTCTTCATTATAAAATTCCCTGCCAAGCTTTTTTTTTTTTTTTTTTTTTTTTTTTTTT
>NW_016107343.1:8182980-8237909 GCF_001604975.1 Cebus imitator
GGGGTTTCACCATGTTGGCCAGGATGGTCTCGATCTCTTGATCTCGTGATCCACCTGCCTTGGCCTCCCAGAGTGCTGGGATTACAGGCGTGAGCCACCGCACCTGGCCTCAAGCTTTTATGAAATGTTTTCACATGCCATTCATGATCAAAATGCCTCGATCCATTGTTTAATTCACAGTTTCAAAAGGATAATTTTGTCATTATTCTGTATTACATAGAGTTATATTATGAGAAATGATTTCCCTTACTAGCTAGTAGGTTGCCCTAAAATATACCTTATGCAGAAAATGTAGGATAAATACTTCCCTTGATTCTTTTCAGAAGAGTCTTTTCAGGAGAGATGACACTCTTACAAACTCCAAAGGTGACAAGTGAGAGGGATCTATGTGTGTAATATTTTGAACTCATAGATTTCAGTATGAGTTACTCTTTTTGTTGTTGGTGGGAGCCCCCTCAAATTTTCTCCTGTGTTCTTTTGACATGCCCCTCCAATATCTGATAGCGTCCTTGCTTTTTGTGACAGGATTATTCTGATCTTATCTTTTATATCTTTTTTCCAAGACCCGAAGTCATTCATTTCTCCAAGGTGGGTCATACATTTGAAACTGCTGTTTTCTCTTGGTAACGGAAATATCTTGTGATATCACCAAGATATCTTGGTATATGCATAGGTAAAATGTATCTTCCCTATTGGCATTCATTAGGTCCCTGGTTCCTCATTTTCAGTTGCTCTAAAGAATGGCTCCCATTGCTTTGGGGTGTTCCTCATCTCCACAAAGTGAGTTTTCTGTGTGCCATATAGTTTATATTTTATATGGTCTGTTCTCAGTCCACTAAACAATATAGTATAACAACTATTTATATAACATTTACACTGTATTAGGTATTATAAGTAATCTAGAGATGGTTTAAAGTATATAAAGGATATGCATATGTTATATGCAAATGCCATACCATTATCAGGGACTTGAGCATCCAATCTTCCAGAAATACTGAAGAACAACTGTATTAAGTTATCCCAAACATACCATATAAATGTATTAAAATCCACGTTTCATCTGAAGACAGAATAGTAGAAGCTCACTGTACTCATAAGAAGGGCAAAATGCTTTTCTTAGATAGAAAGGATAGCTTGAGAAGGTAAGGGTTAAGGAAGATGAAGAGAGTTTGATTTTGACATAATGAGTTTGAGGTATACAAAATATTTAGTTATTTGGTGGAAAAGTAACCTCCAGGTCTGGAGATTAGGTAAAATGAATTGTTGGTTCTGTATTGTTTATCAACATAAAACTGAAAAGGTGAGAGAATAAGTGACTTGCCAAAGTAAGGAAAAAGTAGCAGAAACAGCTGTTCTGTGAAAGATATTTAGTAGTTGTAAATACAAATATGAAAATCAGAACAGTATTTTTCATACTGTTTTCCTCGTCCCCTTTTGGTGTGCCTATTGAAATAAACTGAAGATCTTGTTTTTCCATTAGAGTCCCAAGAGTGGCCCGAAAGAGAGGATTTATCTGGAGGAAAACCCAGAGAAAAGTGAAACAATTCAGGACACTGTGAGTATGAAATTCATGCAATGGTAGTGCTCTCTTTAACTGTCCTTATAATGAAAGTATGTATAAACACATCTGATGTTTGCATATTTTATTTTTTATTTTTGAGACACAGTTTCACTCTGTCACCCAGGCTGGAGTGCAGTGGCGTGATCTCAGCTCACTGCAACCTCTGCTTCCCAGGTTCAAGTGATTCTTCTGCCTTAGCCTCCTGAGTACTTGGGATTACAGGCGTACACCACCACGGCTGGCTAATTTTTGCATTTTTAGTAGAGATGGGGTTTCACCATCTTGGCCAGGCTGGTCTTGAACTAATGACCTCGTGATCCACTTGCCTCGGCCTCCCAAAGTGCTGGGATTACAGGTGTGAGCCACACAGCACCTGGCCTTTTATTTTTTATTTTTTGGAGAAAAAAAATTTAAATGTATGAAGCTTAATAAAGATTTGAATAAGTCAAGAGATATTCCATAGTTAGTAAATATTATTAGGTTCCTTAGTATTTACCTTGGTGGTAACATAAAATGTACTAGCTTTACTATTTTTTAAATGTGCAGTGGCATTAAGTATATTCACATTGTTGTGCGACCATCACTGCCAACCATCTCCAGAACTTTTGCATTTTCTCCAACTGAAACTCAGTACCTAATAAACACTAAGTCTACATTTTCCCCTTGTCCCTAGCCCTTGGCAGCCACCACTCTACTTTCTGTGAATTTGACTACTTTAGATATTCATGTAAAAAGAATGATACAGTGTCTATCCTTTCATGACTGGCTATCTCACTTAGCAAATGACTTCAGGTTTCATCCATGTTGTAGCATGTGTCAGAATTTCTTTCCTTTTTGAGACCAAATAATATTCCATAGCATGTATATAAACCACATTTTGTTTATCTGTTCGTTTGTCAATGGGTACTTAGATTGCTTACACCTTTTGGCTATTGTGAATATGCTGCCTTGCTTTCAGTTTTTTTAGGTATTTATCTAGAAGTAGAATTGCTGGATCTTACATATTCTTAGTTGCAGGCTTTTAAGCATTTTGGTTTTGTTTTCTAATTAGATTTGTTTACAGTTTTGTAGTAAAAGATACAACAGCATTTTGTCATGTTTTTATTATCAGCAACTTAGGGACTGTTGAAAAATCAGAGACATCAAATCAGTTATAATATCAAAATTATTTGACTACTGCTCTAAACTAATGTATGTTGTTTCACCTAATTTCTTTTTTCTTTTTTTTAGAGATGGGGTTTCATCATGTTGGCCAGGCTGTTCTCAAACTCCTGACCTCAGGTGATTCACACGCCTCAGCCTCCCAAACTAGCTGGGCGTGAGTCACAGCGCCCAGCCAGTTTCACCTGATTTCTTTTTATGGGAATTATTAAAGCCTTGAGGTTAAAGAAAATAATAAGAGTTGTTAAAAAGCAGAATTATGTTTAGGAGACTAAATGTGTAGTGCTGCAACACAAGGAAGAAAAACTACAGATACATATTATTCAGTCACTTTAAAACTTACGGATCTGTTTATACAGCTTCAACTATAACTGCTATGCAAATGTCTCTGAAACCAAGATAGGCCCACCCTTCTTTGCTAAACTCCATGCAGATCTTACATGTTAAACTGCTGTCAGATTTAAGCCAAACTCATTCTTTTCCTATTTCTTCCAAAATGTTTATTTCCCTAATCCTATTTAGTCTTTGATTTTAGTATTTATGGTCTTCAGACATCCTGTATGTATGCATGTATACATGTATTTGTGTAAATGTATATGTATGAATGAGACAGAGTCTTACTCTGTCACCCAAGCTGTCGTGCAGAGGTTAAATGTAACCCTCCAACTCTTGGGTTCAAACAATCCTCCCACTTAACTTTAGTCTCCCAGGTAGCTAAGACTATAGGCACATGCCACCATGCCTGGCTATTTTGTTTTATTTTTTTTAGAGTTGGGTCTTGTTTTGCCCAGGCTGGTTTCAAACTCAGGCCTCAAGCGATGCTCCCTCCTTGACCTCCCAAAGTGCTGAGATTACAGGCCTGAGCTACTGTGCCCAGCCCCAAGGCTTATTACTTTATCTGTTAATGCCTCTGTACTGCCGTTGTCATGCTGAAAACAACTGTGTGAGTTGACAAATGGAGGAACTATTGCATGACGAACTATCTGCCAATCTACAATTTATTTTTACAAAATTGTTATCTTTGTTTCTATAGCTGTGTTTATGAAATTACTTGATGATTTTACAGCATCATATCAGTAATTTTTCAGCCAAGAGTGATTTTGCCTCCATGGACATTTGACAGATGTCTGGAAACATTTTTGATTGTCTAGGACTGGGAGGCTACAACCGGAATTTGGTGGGTGCGTAGAGGTCAGGGGTGCTGCTAAACATCTTAGAATGCTCAGGCTAGCCCTTACAGCAAAGAACTCTCTGGTCCAAAATGTCAGCAGTGCCACGGTTGAGAAACCCCGCATTATACATTTATAAAAATAAATTAAAAAGGAAACAATGTTGCTCCATGATAACTTTCAATTATGTATCATTAATGGATTAGTACTTCTCAGGTATATTAACCTCTCTGCTAACTTTGTCTTATCATTTCTGCTGTTATTTTTCCTTTGTCCTATTGTCTTCATTCACTTTTTCTTTAATTTTTTAATTGTAACCATTTATGTAAAACAACTTTATTTCTTTCTGTAAGAAGTTCTAGGTATATATGAATCAATAAATGAAGTTACAGAAGTATACAGAAAGTGTTAGAGTCAGATAATCAGGCGTATAGTGAGCAAAGGATATTTACTCTTCCAAGGGAAATGGTTTTTCCCCTGAAAAAACAATCGTTGTGATCATTTTCTCTGTCAGAGTGGTTCATGGCCTTGAAACTTTGTAAACCCCTACTTTGAAAAACTAAAGTACTTCAAAGGAAATAAACAAAAAGAAACCTCACCATTTAAGTGAACCATGTGTTTTTGATGGGTTGGCTTTCTTCTTTTTCTAAATTTGACCACCAGATAATTTTTCTGTTTCTTTTCTCTGAATGTTATCAGGATACTCAATCACTCGTCGGAAGTCCCTCAACCCGTATAGCACCTCATATTATTGGAGCAGAAGATGATGATTTTGGTACTGAACATGAACAGGTGATGACTTTTTTTCTTTCTAAAAAACAAATTATTACTTTTCTGCAATGTCTGATTTGTTGCAAAAATGAACACTTTCTGGAGATGAAGGTAACATTCATAAGGATTTGAAGCTAAATCTTAAGAACCAATAGCCCCTTGGGTTAATTGGTTATTTTAGCTTTGGCCAACAGAAATGACCTTGCTTTTAAAGCCAGTGAGTGTTAGGTTATTAATTTATATTTAAGTACTTCATTTTGTTGGGGTTAGTGTATTTCTTAAAATGGTATTTAAAAAAAAGTTTCAAATCCCAGTTCATTGGTGGGATAAAGGAATATGATTAGCTGGATTCTTGTCCTTATATCCTATGATCTTGCTAAATTCGCTTATTATTTCTAGGTGCTTTAAAAAATAAGTCTTTTGGAGTTTTCTACATAGATAAATATGTTATCTACAATTTTTATTTCTTTATTTTCAATCTGTTTATCTTTTATTTCTTACTCTTGCCTTTATTGCACTGGCTAGGACTTTCAGTATGAGGTTGAATCAGAGTGATAAGACATGCTTGCCTTATTCCTGATCTTAGGGAAAAAACACTCAGTCTTTCATCATTAAGTATGATGTTAGCTGTAAGTATTTTTTAGAGGTTATTTATAAGGTTAAGTGTTGTTAGGTTAAGGCATACTCCTAGTTTGCTGAGAGTTTTTATCATGACTGGATGTTGAATTTTGTTGAATGAGATTATTATGTGGTTTTTCTGATTGTCTATTAATATGGCAAGTTACACTGATTGATACTAGAATGTTAAACTAGTCTTGCATTCCTGGAATGGACCCCAGTTGGTCATGATGTGTTATCCCTCTTATATATTATCAGTTTCAATTTGCCATTATTTTGCTGAGGATTTTTTACATCTCTGTTCATGAGGGATATTGGTGTGTAGTTTTTCTTTTCGTAATAACTTTGTCTGGTTTGATAGTTGGGGGGTAATGCTGGTCTTTAGAATGATTTGGAATATGAAAATTCTGATGCTAGTTTACAGTATTGTTTTCTGTGTTCAGTGTATGTAGAGATTATACAAATATTCTGGGATTTGTCTTACTTAAACTCATACAACTTCATTTCCCACCATTTCTTCAATTAGCCCAGAAGAAAAGGAAAAACAGCTATTTTATGATTGGGCACAAAGCTTCCCACTACATTTCTAGAAATGTTGTTAGACTGGTTTTTTTACATACGATTTGTATACATCTGAGCGCCTTGATAATCATTTCCTAAACTTCCATTCTCCCTAAGTGGTCTTTCTTCTAACCTATCCCCAAGAGATGGTTAATGTTAGGAGAAAGAGATTCCATAGCTTCTGTTGTTAATAAATTTTAGTGAAATTTTTTAAATCTTGAATTTTTCATAGGGAGATCAAAGTGAAATGTGGATAGCTATGTTCAGTTGAGCCTACTTTGCATTTTACATTTGTATGTTGGAGTTACTGATTCGTAATCATTTCTTCCTCTAGATCAATGGACAGTGCAGCTGTTTCCAGAGCATTGAATTACTAAAATCTCGTCCGGCTCATTTGGCTGTTTTCTTACACCATGTAGTTTCACAATTTGACCCTGCCACCTTGGTAATATATTTTACAGTCTAGCAGATTCAGAGTTCTTCTGTTGGTATCATATGCCATAGAAGTCTTCGTTTCTATGCGATGAGTGGGCAGATTTCTTTCAGTTTTCCATGTAAAGACAGATATGAAAGATAATTAAAACGTTATTTATAAAGATTTGGTTATATAGTAATAACTACATTGTTTATGGTGACCTACCTGTTCCAAACATTCCTACTCAATGATGGCCTAGCAAATTATATTTTTCATGATTCCTCATTTTGTCTTTTCCATTCCTTTCTCCGCTACAGCTCTGTTATCTCTATTCAGACCTGTATAAACATACCAATTCCAAGGAAACTCGTCGCATCTTCCTTGAGTTTCATCAGTTCTTCCTAGATCGATCAGCAGTAAGTTGCCAAGTTAATGTTGTAATCTTTGCCTTAGTATATGGAATTATTGGCCTCCTGCTGCCAATCTTCCCTTCCATATTTTTGGATTTTATTGTGCTTTCTCACATCTGTATTATATTTCAATTATTGGTTATTCTAAACTATTTTTAAAAAAATCATTTCTAAATGAGTTTCGGCATATGAATTCTCACAGGTTTTAGGGAACACACACACACACACACACACACACACACACACTCTCTCTCTCTCTCTCTCTCTCTCTCTCTCACAGATATATATTTGTGTTTTTTTGTATTGAATAATTAGAGTAAGGAAATAAAAAAGGGAATACATATGATATTACATATATATTAAGACCCCAGGAATAATACTTGCATAACTGAACTCTGGGTGGCCTCTTTGAAGTTTGGAAGCATAAGTTTACTAAAAAGTGGTAGGAAAGATTTCGCTCACACTGAACTAAATGATGATAATGTTTTATTATGTCATTAAAACTATTTAAATTTTTATAATAGTAAGTTGTATGATTAGTCTTGTTATGGGTAAATAGCACTTAGGCCTTCATGCATCCTGGATAATCATGCTACAGGTCTCTAGTCCTTTCACCCTTGCAGTTCTCTTAGATGACTGCTTCATACTTTTTCTCTCCTAAAACCTCCATCACTTCCTTTTCTAGTCTTTTCTCAGTTGATAACCTTGACCTTGTTTCTCTGAGAAATTTAAAGTATATAGAAGAGAACTTCTACAAGATGAATCAAATGCCTTCATTATACTACACAATGTACTCTACTCTATGGAGGGATTGTCCATCTTTTTTTTTTTTTTTTTCTTTTTGAGACAGTCTTGCTTTGTTGCCCAGGCTGCAGTGCAGTGGCACAGTTGTGCCTCACTGTAACCCCTGCCTCCTGGGCTCAAGTGATCCTCTTGCCTCAGCCTCCCAAGTAGCTGTGGGACTGCAGGTGCACATCACCATGCCGGGTAATGTTTTTATTTTGTAGAGATGGGGTTTCACCATGGTACCCAGGCTGGTCTTGAACTCCTGGGATCAAGTAATCTGCCTGCCTCATCCTCTCAAAGTGCTGGGATTACAGGCATAAGGCACTGCACCTGGCCTCAATTGTCCATCTTTCATCTAAGGCTAGCTCTGCCCCAGTTTACCCACAGTGTATACCTTATACCTACTCAAAGACCTTACTCTAACAATTATTTTCCCTTCACCTTCATCATAGGTTTTTTTATTTTCCATGGATTATCATTCACATTAGCGTGCAAACATTGTTATTTTCCCTTTCTAAAAGTGAACACATTTTGGCTCTCCTTCTCCCTCCAGCTCCTGTCCCATTTGTTTTTGTATTCCTTTACAAAATTGTCTGTACACTTTCACATTGCTAAATGCAATGATCTGCTCAGTAATTTTCCTAACAAGGCTACTTAAAATCTCACCTCTTGCACTTTCTGTCACTTTTTCTGTTATTTTTGTCCATAGAACTTTTATTTATTTATTTAGTTTGTTTATACTGTCAGCCTTCTGTACCTGCAGCTTCCACATCCACAGATTCAACCAACCGTGGTTGAAAATATTCAAGGAAAAAAACCAAAAACCAATATCACAATAAAAAATGAAACAAATTGTTAAAAATGTAGTATAACAATTATTTACATAGTATTTACATTGTATTAAGTATTATAAGTAATCTAGAGATTTAAAGTATACAGCAAGATGTGCATAGGTTATATGCAAATACAATGCCATTTTATATAAGGGACTTGAGAGTTCACTGATTTTAGTATCTATGGGGGTACCTAGAACCAATATCCCATGTGGATATCGAGGGATGACTATATTCCTATTCTCCTACCCTGAATATACGTTTTATTAGGCCAGATATTTTTGTTCTGTTTGTTCACTGTGGTGTCCCTAACACTGAACAGTTCCTGGGACATAGCGGGGTTACTCAGGTATGTGTTAAGTGAATTAGGGTTCTGATCATACTCCCATTGTTTAAAATGTTGTGTTATTTTTATTAAAATAATTTACTTTTCTGAAAAAAATGACAATATATTGAAGTATGTTTGAATTTTGCATTTCTTAAGAGGGCACCAAGTTAAATCAAAACTTTATATTTTGCTACTTATGATCTATATATCAACATTAAAATATAAGAAGAATCCTGATCAATTAATTTGCTAATTATACTTTCATGGTGCAGGTCATATTTATTTCATATAAACACCATCATGTACAAATGAGCTTTTATTACTTTTTTGCACTTAGGCTAGAAATACTTTTAAGAAAGTTGATTTGAGCTACTGCCTGTCAACTTAAAGAGAAAGTTTTAAGATCCATTTCACCTTTATTCAGATGAATATAAGAGATCTTACAATTTTTAGCAGTGACTTATTTTAAAATTTAAAACTTCAGATATCATAGGTCTTGTTTAAATTCTGGAATTGCATGACTTAAATAGGTATACAATACAAAATAAGCAGGAAGAGGTTAAGATATTTTCTCTCAATACAAAATAATATGGTTTTCCCCTCCAGTAGTTGGGGGAGCGGGGATGGGAAACAACAACCTGGCAATTATTATGCAAGTATTATGGGAAAAATCCTAGCTAGGAATAAGTAAATTCTAAGACAGTCACCTTAGTTAGTTTAGTAGCAAGAACTATAGATGGTTACTGGAGATTTAAAACTCCAAAAACTCAACATTGACTTTCAGTATTTTCTCACTGGGAGTGTGACATTTTGAGGATTCTTAAACTTTATGTAGGAGAACAATTGGGAATATGATGGTCTTCAGGGCGAGCATCTCAAATATAAGGGGAAAGAAAAGTCATGACTATATGTGAGTACATTTTTCTTATGATAATATACACATAATTTAGGTTTTACCTATCTTCATCTAAATGACCTATAACTGATTATTAACCAATGGTTCTAGGAAGCCAAAGCCAATATATTCATTAGGGTGAGTGTGTCACAGAAGCATTCAGTCATCTAGTGAAACGACTGTAGACATTTCCTTTATAGCATGATCCTTGGGAAAAAGGCTTATTTTCAAGTTTAAGTAATAGAATGTTTTAGAGCTGTGAAACATGAATGAATACATGAGCTTGAATGAGATTATGCTTATAGAATGGGTATCCAAGGTGTATCCCTTCACTTTACACAAGTACTTGTGACGTCTTGAAATATCTTTAGTGTTGTTACACCTTTTGTTTGCATTTCATTTTAGCACCTGAAAGTTTCTGTTCCTGATGAAATATCTGTAGATCTAGGTAAGTTTGGAGCATTAATGTCCTGGAGAATTACATCTTAATAGATATGTAGCTCAGCTCATCTGTAAAGGTTTTATCTGTCACATGGTGACTAGTTGATCACCTGAATCACAACAGAAGAGGCTATAATACATTTAAGAGTAAATGAGGCCTGGCACGGTAGCTTATGCCTGCAATCTCAGCACTTTGGGAGGCCAAGGTGGGTGGATTATTGAGGTCAGGAGTTTGAGACCAGCGTGGCCAACATGGTGAAACCCTGTTGCTTCTGAAAATACAAAAATTAGCTGGCATGATGGTGTATGCCTGTAATCCCAGCCACTTGGGAGGCTGAGGCAGGAGAATCATTTGAACTCAAGAGGCAGAGGTTGCAGTGAGCTGAGATTGCACCATTACACTCCAGCCTGAGCGACAGGAGCAAAACTCCATCTCTAAATAAATAAATAAAAGAACAAATGAAATCAAAATTTTGAGATGAAATACATGAACTGCCTTGAAGAATTTCCCTTTGGCATGTTCCGAGTTAAATTTGTACCAAGTAGCGTTGATATGTTGCCATTAATATATGCTAATTGTATGTTGCCCAGAACATACCTTTAGATAACATAATTTCTTTAATTTATGAAGAAAAGAGAAGACCTGAGCTCATTCCTGAGGATCTACATCGCCACTATATCCAAACAATGCAAGAAAGAGTCCATCCAGAAGTTCAAAGGCACTTAGAAGACTTTCGGTAAGCATAGTGGTAGATAGAATTTGATATGATGATTCTAAATTAATTTTTTTAGGTAAGAAAAAGTTACACATTAAATACTTAGCTTAGCACTAGATAAACCATATAGTCTTATTGTTACTAAAACATAATGAACATCTGGAGCCAAAGGGTTAGAGTGGAACTAAAAGTCCAGATTCTCCATACCAGGCACTTTCAGTATCTGAACTCAGTGCCATGTCTATGCTAAGTGTGTTCCTGTAAGATATTATATGTGTTCTTGGAGACATTGCCTCTTGAGTTTTTCTCCCTCTAGTATCCTAGACGACATGAACCCATAGGTGGAAATTTTGCCTGTTCCTAGAAACCATAGCTATGGAGATTGTGATGAAATGTCCCAGGGTGAGGTAGTTTTTCTTTAGGCTACCTCAGGAAACTTCTCTGTTCACTTTAGGCAGAAACGTAGTATGGGACTGACATTGGCTGAAAGTGAGCTGACTAAACTTGATGCAGAGCGAGACAAGGACCGGTTAACTTTGGAGAAGGAGCGGACATGTGCAGAACAGATTGTGGCCAAAATTGAAGAAGTATTGTAAGTAATGGAAGTACATGTGGCAACGCCTTCTCTATTGAGATGCTGCTTATGCTTGAAGTACCTTTTGGGCACATTTAGAAAGCTGTCAGCTTGTGTATGTGGAGCCGTTTATTTTGTCGTAGTACTTGAGAAACTGGAATTTTGTTTTTCTTTTTTCTGATATTTTAGGTAAATGTCTGTATTCCTTTTTCTGGGTGTTGGTAAATGGGTAACTCTAAAATTTCTAATCAGTGATAAAAAACAGGTTGATTACTTTCATTATTTTCAATGTATGGGCCTTGGACATATTTCTTGCTATGAAACATGTGTAGTAGGTGACATGAGGGTGAAACACATGTGGTTCTTTAGGGGATTAGGGTTATTTTGGTATTCTAGGATGTGGCCCAAATCATTTGGCTCTGTTCTGTTGTTTCAGATGTCTGAGTTAATAACAATTTTTAAGGCCAAGCATGGTGGCTCACGCCTGTAATCCCGGCACTCTGGGAGGCTGAGTGTGCAGATTACTTAAGGCCAAGAGTTCAAGACCAGGCTGGCCAACATGGTGAAACCCCATCTCTACTAAAAACCCAAAAATTAGCCAGGCATGGTGGCGCATGCCTGTAATCTCAGCTAGTTCAGGAGGTTGAGGCATGAAAATCACTTGCACCTGGGAGGTGGAGGTTTCAGTGATCATGCCATTGCACTCCAGCCTAGGCAGCAGAGTGAGACTCGCTCTCAAAAAATAAATAAATAATTAAATTAAACTTCTATATTTCATTTTTAAACTTTTTTTTTTTTTTTCTAGGATGACTGCTCAGGCTGTAGAGGAAGATAAGAGGTAACATAATTGTTTTTTTTTTTCCCAAGAATTTTAAGAAAAAAATAAGCTATGTTTTTTTCTTTCAGCCCTAAATCACAATTTATTTAACTTACAAATAAAGATTGTGGTCTCCCTCTGGTGGCTTGTGTGTTATTTGACTAATATTCTACTGTTGTCCTGAGTAGAATTCTTTTCTCTGTGCAATGACTAGATAGTTGTTTAGTTTTTGTTTGATTAATTTCAATAATTTCAAGCTTGGGGTTTTGGAAATCATTTGATGTCTTTATTCTACCAACCCTCCCTTCTCAGAAGTCTTAATTTACTTCATCCTTTCTCCTCCAGTTCCACCATGCAGTATGTTATTCTCATGTATATGAAGCATTTGGGAGTAAAAGTGAAAGAGCCTCGAAATTTGGAGCACAAGCGGGGTCGGATTGGATTTCTTCCAAAAATCAAGGTAAGACTAAAATAATGTAATAGCATGTTTAGGCCTTACGGCTTCTTTACATCTGGTTGCAGTGTCTTCCATTGTCTTAGTATTTACTTAATCAGCAAATTAATGCTAGTTATACCAACATGTATACAATATTATTTCTGTTCTCAAGAAACTCAAAATCTAGTGAAAAATCCAGACATATAAACTAATATTAGACAATGTGAAAAGTGAAATTAGCAGTTTACCAAGAGTGCTATTTCTGATTCTGTTCATGCCTTATACTTTTACTTTGCCGGAACTAATTACCCCTATGTTGTTACATAATTTTCATAAACATCTTTAGTGGCAGTATTCTGTCAGTTTGTAATTATTTGTGTTTTTGTTTAGGATTTATTAGATTGGAAAGCTGTGTGAATACAAGGACCTTTATTATTGTATTCTCAACTGTTAGTATGACACTTAGTAAATATTTGTTGAATGGATGAATGAATTCTTAATAGAATAAGTTCCTGGTAAATGTGCTATAAAACTACCCTTTGCTTTTTCCAACTGTCAGTGATAAAGGATTTGTGAAAACATCTTGAGTTTGAGGTGTACATGGCACTGTGTGAACTTTTAATGAGCATTCTGTGTATGTGCATACATATGCATGGGTTTTCATTTACATTTAACAATTTTTTTGAGCTAACCATTAGCATTACACTATGAAAATAGCAAAAGAAATTTACTCTGTTACATATCTCTTATTTTTTGTACTTCAACTCTAGCAAAGTATGAAGAAAGATAAAGAAGGGGAAGAAAAAGGGAAGCGAAGAGGATTCCCCAGTATCCTGGGACCCCCACGGAGACCAAGCCGTCATGACAACAGTGCAAGTATGTTGACGTTTGAAGTGGTATGTTTTCAGTATTCCAGACCCTCTTCATATCAGAGGCTTCTTGGCTAGAGTGACTTTCTGGAAAAAGGAGTTGTTAAGATGATGTTGCTGAACTCTTAATATGCCTTGTTTCTGTTCAGCATTATTTCTGAACTGAGTACCCCCTATCTTGCTACATAATTGTCATGAACATCTTTAGAGGCAGTATTCTGTCGAATGTCCATAACATAGTTTACTTACCTCTTCTGATTCTGTTTGCTTTCAACTTGTGTTCGTTAAATTTTTTTAAAGAAGTGTGTATATGCCTCTCCACCACATGTTTAGTCTCTTTATACATACTTACTTAGTCTCCTTACTTCTAAAATTTCTCCACATCTCCAGTTTATTTTCTGATTTTCCTTCTGCCTCAGGCCCAATGAAGAGAGATCAGCCCACTTGGGTTGGCTGCAGGAGAAATAGAGATGGGAAGGGGTCATGTGATGGTTCTTATCTCAGGCAGTACCACATTTGAAAACACTGAAGCCAGGTGCAGTGGCTCTTGTCTATAATTCCAACACTTTGCGAGGCCAAGGTGGGAGGATCATTTGAGCTGGGAGTTCGAGACCAGCCTAGGCAACACAGAGAGACCCTCCTCTACAAAAACAACCACCACCACCAAAGCGAGCTGGGTATCATGGTGTATGTATGTAGTCCAAGCTACTTGGGAGGCTGAGGTAGGAGGATTGCTTTAGTCTGGGGAGTCAAGGCTGCTGTGAGCCATCATCTCATCACTAAACTCTAGCCTGCATGACAAAGTGAGACACTGTCTCAATAAAAAAAAGATATTGGCATGGTAGGGTGGTGGGAGTGAAACTGTGATAGTGAATGTCCCACACAATGAGGAGTCCTTACTCAAATGCCAGTAGTGCCCCTTGTTGGGAAACATGGAGAAGGTGGGAAATTTTCAGAGAAAGTTAAAGAGATGGTGGATTTCACAGATGCTATCCATGAGTTCCAAGGCATATAAAAGAAGAATTTGAGGAATTAGGGAAGGTGGGGTTAGATTAGGGTATAAAAAGTTGTGTGAGGGTGTAGAATGCTATGGAGGATGAGGACCATAGTGGGAGTCTTTGGCTTCTTGTGGTGACTTTGTGAACAGGATAATTAGCAGGATGGGGATTGGTCTGGATGATCTTCAGGCACATTGTGCTGATGAAGTTGTGAGTGTTGGGGGAGAACTGGGATGGCAGCTTACTAAGAACTCACAAAAATAAAGGACTTCATCTTCATTCTTACAAATGAACAAAGCTCCACGTCTGTCTCTCAGCATTCCTCCTCCCTCTGTCCATGACTGCTCTCCTTATTTCCTTTTCTCATGACCCTCCTTCTTTCCCCACATCCTCCTCTTCCTCACCCTCATCCCTCCTCCATCTCCCCATCTTTCTCCTCTACCCTCCTCTCCCTTTTCTCTTCTCTTCTTCCTTCCTTCATCTGTCTGTATGTTTCTCTGTATAATAATTCACTATATATATTTTTAGGGTCCACCATGTTTCAGACATTGTTCCAGATTCTTTTACATTGTCGTTTTTTCCTTTCAGCTAGTTTGCAATACAGACTATTAACCATCATTTTCTGTTCAGTTGGCAGAGCCATGGAACTACAGAAGGCGCGCCACCCTAAGCACTTATCCACACCCTCATCTGTGAGTCCTGAACCTCAGGACTCTGCCAAGTTGCGCCAGAGTGGGTTAGCAAATGAAGGAACAGACACTGGATACCTGCCTGCCAATTCCATGTCTTCTGTAGCTTCAGGGGCCTCTTTTTCCCAGGAAGGAGGGAAAGAGAATGATACAGGTGAATCAATGCTATATAGTTCAGCTCAACTAAGCATCAAGATTTCAAAACAAACACAGTAACTGAAAAGGAGAGTGGCAAATTATTTTAATCAAGACTAAATCCTAGTTTAATTTTAACATTTTAATATGGTACAACCAATAATAAATCTGTGCTGAATGATAATTTTAGTTCTTATTTGTCCAAAAAGTATTTATTAAGCTCTCTGTCAGGCATTAGCTTTGTCCCGGATGTTAATGTGCAATAATTATACACAGATGCTTGCCTCATGCAACTTTCTCTCTTGAGAGTGATAGTCACAGATATAAAAGTTGTAAATTGTGCTAAGTCCAGTTAAGGAAAGGTAAAGGGAATATTGAGGTCAGTAACTGGTCAGTAGTTAGAGGCAGATGTAGATGTCTAAAGAAGACTTTTTAAAAATCTGAGATTAACTAGAGATTTTATTTTTAAATGTTAGTAGGAAGCCAGCTGAAAGAAAAGGTAGAATATGTGGGAAAGATATATAAGTAGTAGAATAGAGTTGTGAGGAGAGAGGAGATGAGATTTAGAGTGTATGTAAAGGATAAGACTGTTTACTGAGAGTAAGAGTTCAGTAAGAAGAGCAAAGGAATTTGAAGAGTAAAGAAGGATATGAAGTAATTATTGTAGATAATTGGGCAAGGGGCTATTACCATATCTTCATCCTTGTTCTAATGGGTTTCTTAAGCAAGTGAGCTGGGATAATAGGTGGTTTTATTTGAAGAAGGGAATGCCTGTCTATACCAGTGATTCAGGAGGTGGTTCAATTTCTGGTGGTGACATGATCAAGAATGAAGCTCTGGGAGTGGTCCCTGCGGTGCCATAGAGGAGGCTGCTAGGGATGAAGACAGCAAGGAACCAAGGAGCCAGGAATTTGAATACCTCAATATTCATGGGGTTTGAGGTTACCAAGTGTGACTTTTTTCATGGAGAGGAAAACTGTGAGCCATAGGTTTAGCATTGCTAGATGAATGTTGTAAGGATGAAGAACATGTGATAATATCCAGAGCATGAGAGCCTCAATGGAGCAAGAGATTATACAAGAAGACAAGTCTGGCACAGTGGCTCACGCCTGTAATCCCAGCACTTTGGGAAGCTGAGGCAGGTGGATCACCTGAGCTCAGGAGTGTGAGACAAGCCTGGCCAACATGGTGAAACCCTGTCTCTCCTAAAAATCCAAAAATTAGCCAGGCATGGTGGCATGCACTTGTAATCCTAACTCCTTGGGAGGCTGAGGCAGGGGAATCGCTTGAACCCAAGAGGCAGAGGTTGCAGTGAGCCAAGATTGCTCCATTGCACTCCATCCTGGGCAACAGAGCGAGACTCTGTCTCAAAAAAAAAAAAAAAGAAGAAGAAGAAAAGATAATGGTCCAAAAATCATATTGAGGAAAAGAAGGCCATCCATCTCATCTCCACCCTGACATACACAATGTAAGACAGAAACACCAGTTTCTGTCTCAGAGGGCTGTAGCAGAAGAGGTAACCCCCTGGGAATAGGTAGGTTTCTACATAAGGCAAAAAAGTACAAGTGACATTCGGAAAAAATTTTGGGGATTTTGTCAAATATAGAACTCTGAAGTTGTTAGATTGAGTATATGCATTGATATTTCATGGCTCCCAGGACTCATTAAAATAAAAACATAGTAGGTGACAGATAAACAGAAACCATAAAGAGAAAGAAAGTAGAGGAAGGGAATATGTTATCAGGAAATAAGAGATTTTAACAAATACTTGGGAGATTGAAAGCAGGCAAGAGTAATTTGATGGATAAAATGTAAAGGAGTGGGCATGGTGGCTCACTCCTATAATCTCAGAACTTTGGGAGGCTGAGGCAGGAGAATTGCTTGAGCCTAGGAGTTCAGGACCAGCCAGGGCAATGTGATAAGACCCTGTCTCTACACTACAAAAAAATGAAAAAGTCAGCTAGTCAGATGGCATGTGCCTGTAGTCCTAGGTAATCTGGAGACTGAGGTGGGAGGATCACTTGATCCTAGGAGGGCAAGGCTGTAGTGAGCCATGTTTGTGCCACTGGACTTCAGCCTGGATGACAGAACAAGACCCTATCTCAGAAACAACAACAACAACAAAGAACCACAAGGAAAAATCATAAGGAAAGTCAGAGCCCATAATTTATTTAAATAGTTTAAGATAGAAGCCAATCTGCTCATTGGAACCCTGGAGAGACTTTGGGCTCAGAGTTCACATATGTTATACAGTGCAGGAATAAGAAATAGAGCTGAAAATGAAGAACTAATTGTAGATCTGTAATCAAAATAGTTATGTCAGCAGCTTCTAATCCCTTCATTATAGAGCAGTCTCTGTCACTTGTAGACTGGAAGAAAAAAACAGTGTGCTCTTTTTTAAAATAATTGAGTGAATTGTGTAGGGAAAGTTTAGTCCCGCCGCAGTGTTGATGGCTTGGACATTTGGGAGCCCAAAGCCTGACGGTAGGCATGCCAGTGACTTATTGTGCTTAGAGAGCTCTCAACTGTAATAGACCTGTTTCTAAATAGCAGCAGGAGAAAGCCAAGTCAGCCACTCACTTTCATCATTAAATACAAGCGTCATTACTCACTCTTGTTGTCAAGACATAAGATAACATATAATGCCAAACATATCAGACAGTGAAATAAAGACAGAATACAAACAAACAGAAAAACTTCCCCTAGAAGAAAAAGATAATTTGATAATAGACAAGAACTTAAGAAAATACTTCTAACTTAGGTAATATACTTGGGGACTTTAAAGAAGTTATCTCTATAAAGCAAGAATAAGGAGAAGCATTCAGAGACAAAAAAATTTTTGATACAACTATTAAACACAGTGACATCTGTTATATTACCAATTTCTGTGTGATAAATTACCCCAAAACTTAATGGCTTAACACAAAAAACATTTATCTTTTTGGTGGATGAAGAACTCTAGAGCAGCTTAGCTGGTTGGTTCTGGGTTGGAGTCTGTCACAAAGTTGCAGTCAAGATATATCAGCCAGTCATCAGAAAACTTAATGGGTAGCCCATTTCTATGGCCACTCAGGTGGCTGTTGGCAAGAGGCCTTAGCTCCTTGCTCATGCCCCTGGCCTCTTGCCACATGGACTTTTCTGTAGAGATACTTGAGTGTTCCATGAAATAGTAGCTATCTTTTCCTGAGTAACTCAAAAAAGAGAGCAAAAAGGAAGCTCCAGTGTCTTTCTGACTCAGTCTCTGTAGGTGCACTCTGTCACTTCCGCAAGTTGGAAGCAAGTCACTAAATCTAGCCCACACTCAGGGAGGGAGGAATTAGGCTCCACCCCTGAGGGGAAGAATATAAAAAAATGTGTTGATATGTTTTCAGACAACCACAACTGTCAGTATTTAAAGGAAAAAAGAGAAGTCCATAAAATTAAAGTCAAGGAAATATTTTAAGAGTGTACATCAGAAATATGAAAGGATAGAAATTTGAGAGAAAAGAATTATATAGAGAGCCACTACAGAGGGCCAACATCTGTCTCTTTCACAAAAATGTCAGCTGAGGACATGGAGAAGAGATAAACAACAGGAGAATGTTTCCCAGAGTTGAAAAAGAACACCCATCTTCAGGTAGAAAGGGCCTACTGAAAACCATCTATAATGAATGCTTTTTAAAAAATCCATTGCTAACATGTCCTTTGAAATTTTAGTACACCAGGGATAAGTCCTAAAAGCTTTCAGAGAAAAAAACAATGGGGATTATGCTGCATCACATGCCTCATCCTAACACTGGGTTCTGAAATAAAAAAGCCATGCCTTCAACTTCCTGAAGGAAAATGGTTTTGAACTTAGCATCCTATATCCATCCAAGCTCTTCATCAAATATGAAGAAAGAATAAAGACATTTTCAGATACGCAGGGATCCACAGTTTAACCAGAATGTACCCTTCCCTTTAAAATCATTTGAGGATACACATTCCAGCAACATGAGAGAAACAATTAAGAAAGAATATGTCACGAGATCCTGGAAACACCCAGGAGAGTGGCAAAGGGCAGTTCTAAAATGATGGTTGTGTCACAGGCCAAGGGAGCCACTGCTCCAGGTTGGAACACAAGAACATCACGGATCAGAAAAGGGGGATCTTAGGCAGTGGATAGCATGAAGCTGCAGAGGTAATAAATGTTCTGTTTGAAGTGGCCTATGGATTGCATCATTGGACCCATAGGAAAAAACATATAATCCTAACTAGTATACTTCTTAATTTGGCAGGAATAATGTATATATGGATGTTGTAGATGATGCTATATATATGTCATAAGCACTCTTCGTTGGTTTTCAGACTTAGAATCACCCTACCAGCCTAAATGGAATAGTTCATTATGGCTGCAGATTAGAATATCAATGTAAAAAATTCTTTTAATGATGCAAGTAAAAATGTAATTGAAAGAAATGAAAAGTAGAAAGAAGGAAACACAATTAGAGGGAGGGAGGATGTTGACACTGAATACCTAATCCGACACAGAAGAGCGTTGAGGTACTAACTTTTTGATAGTACAAAAACATAGATATGTCATTTATATTTAGGTAGTAACTAATAATCCAGCTAGTAGTATTGATAAAACTGTTAAATATTGGGAAGAAATGGGGGGAAAGTGAAGGTGGAAAGTGTAAGTCAATAAAATCCTCACAGGGGAAAGAAATAGTTATTACCTAAAGGTAATAAATCCTGAAAAAGAGGTTATTATTTGTAGTTGTACTACTATAATAACTCACATTTGAAAGCATGGAGAATTGATACTGAGGGTAGACAAGGATAGCATGGGAGAATGTTGTTCCTCATCGTATACTCTTCTGCACTATGTGAGTCATCACTATTTCTTATGTTAATTTTTAAGAAGCAATTTTAAAAGTGATTTTTCTGACCAAGCATGGTGGCTCACACCTGTAATCCTAGCACTTTGGGTGGCCAAGGCAAGAAGATTGCTTGAGCCCAGAAATTCAAAGCTAACCTGGGCAACATAGCAGAACCCCATCTCTATGAAAAATTTGAAAATGAGCCAGGTGTGGTGGCACACAACTGTAGGCCCAGCTACTTAGAAGGCTGAGATGGGAGGATCACATGAGCCTGGGATGCCGCAGTTTTGTATATTAAATTTTTAGCTCTAGTGAACCTGCAGTTGTTTAAATAAGAATGTAGCTATGGATTAGGTTGAAGCTCCTCTGGGAACTAATTTTTTTTGGTGACCAGTGACTTTATTAAGTGGTAACACTCTTCAAATGTCTGACTTTTGTCTACAGGATCAAAGCAAGTTGGAGAAACACCAGCACCTGGAGACACCTTAGATGGGACACCTCGTACTCTCAATACTGTCTTTGATTTCCCAGCACCTCCATTAGACCAAGTGCAGGAGGAGGAATGTGAAGTAGAAAGGTAATTCAGTGATATCTTACAGAGGCTTAGAGCATTACCTATAAAATATATATTATTTCCATACTTTTGTGGCATTCTAGCACTTAAGCCTGGCATGGTGGTATGTGCCTATAATCCCAGCTACTTGAGAGGCTGAGGCAGGAGAATCAGTCACTTGAACTCAGGAGTTTGAGACCAGCCTGGGCAACATAGTGAACCCCCACTTCAAACTGTAAAAAATAAAATAAAATAAATAAATAAGTTGGGTGTAAAAAAGAACTAAAACACCATTTCAGAACTTGTTACTGAAATTTAGAAAGGTACTCAAATTTTCTTCTATTTATTTTATATTAAATTATTACGATATCCCAAAGAATTATTTATCAAGCTGTTGAAGTGTAACCTAGCTTTGAGTGTCTTTAGTATAAATCTCTTGATCACCATTTTGTTTTCATGTTACTCTTTCCTCTCCATTGTTTTAGGGTGACTGAACATGGGACTCCAAAGCCCTTTCGAAAGTAAGTAAATCCCAAGCAGCTTTCAATAAACGCACATTTTAAGAAACATAATCTTTTTCCCTCTAAAGTTTTATTTTAAAAGAAAAGAAACCCTATATACAAATCTGTTATATAGTTTAAAAGACAGCTCTTAAGAAACACCAGTCATTCAAAAGCTGTGTTTTGAAGTATATATAAGTCAGCCATTTGTAGGAGAGGATGAAATTTCAGGCTCTGTGCTAAGTCCGATTCAGGAATCTGATTAGAATTTATTGTAATGTAAAGACTTGGGCTGTTTCCCATTGTCCACCTGAAGTCCTCAAATTGAATTCACCGTTTTTCTTCAAAGGTTTGACAGTGTAGCTTTTGGAGAAAGTCAAAGTGAGGATGAACAATTTGAAAATGACTTAGAGACAGATCCGCCCAACTGGCAGCAGCTTGTTAGTCGAGAAGTGTTATTGGGACTAAAACCTTGTGAGATCAAGAGACAGGAAGTGATTAATGGTGAGTGTAATCAATTTGTTGTTGTTTACAGATACTGAGTTTTGTCAGAGAAAATTAAATCTCTCAGCCTTGGACTTTGCTTCAAAGTTTCTCCTAGCCTTTTCTTTTAAACAAAGAGGAAATTAAGCTGGACAGATAATCCTTGAACTCAAGAAAATGCAAATGCGTCTGTGATGCTTATCGATAATTTAAAAGGAAAACGTGTTTAGTCTTTAAGATATTTAAGATTCATAGCATTATAGATCTTTAAGTTGAAAAATCATTGTAACAACTAAGTTATTTTTCTACGTAGATTTTAAATGAGGAAGGTAAGGCCCAGGGGGATTGAATTCATCAAGATCATACAGCTGATAATTTATAAGGAAAAAATTTTGTTTCAGGTCTTTCTGTATCCAAGTGCAGTGTTCTTTATGTACCCTAGCATGTGTGTGATAAATGTGTGGAATGGATGCTGTGCCCTTTACTATCCTTAGCATGTGATTTGAATAAATATCTTATCTCTGACAATACTAAGACATAATGAAATTATAAGTCTGACCCCAGAAATGAGTGTTTATAGGCAAATTAGATAACCAAAAGTACTATTATTTCTTAAGAGGGCTCAAGTTCAAGGCTGTATGATGTTGGGGCTTACAGTTTTCTAATGATAGAGTTGTGATAAGTGGGTGTTATTGTAAACAGATGGATGAGTTTGGGGATACACTAAAAAGAATAGTTTTGAATGATATTTTTTATTTGTTAGTATTAACTCTCACAGCCAGTATGTAGGAGAATTTATTGGGATCAGAATGACTTCTGAGACATATCATCCTTTCTATATGTTAAATAATTTATTATACAATTTATTTGCTACGCCACTCCAGCTAAAGACTATGATTGATCCCATGGAATTTTTCTAAGTAAGGCAACATTTCATATCTCTTTCCTGCTCAGAATTGTTCTACACTGAAAGAGCTCATGTTCGAACACTGAAGGTTCTTGATCAAGTGTTCTATCAGCGAGTGTCCAGAGAAGGAATTCTGTCACTCTCAGAGCTACGGAAAATTTTTTCAAACTTGGAAGATATTCTTCAACTTCATAGTAAGAGAAATGACTCTGATCTTTGCCCCTAACATTTCCAATAGAGAAAAGATTGTAAGCATAAAGTTTTGCAAATGTACCCACGTTAGTATTCCTGAAATTATATGTGAGAATGTAACATACGTAAAGGAATGATTGGATCTTTTATTAGATCCTTTTCCTCACAATCAGTCTTTCATATACAATGTGTCAACATAGGGCTTCCAGTCTAAAGTCAGTGCCTAAGGTGAAAAACACGAATAGTCAAAATCACCCTTGAAAATTTCCTGTCAATTATAGTATATATCTCTTTAAATATATATATCCAATATAGTAATATATGTATAAATGTATTTTGTAAATAGTAGTATATGGTATATAATCACATGGTGGGATAATTTTCAGGAATTGTTTTTATTTTTTTGAGACAGAGTCTCGCTCTGTTGCCCAAGCTGGAGTGCAGTGGCGTGATCTTGGCTCACTACAATCTCTAGCTCCTGGGTTCAAGGGATCTACCCACCTCAGCCACCTGAGTAGCTGGGATTACAGGCATGCACCACCACGCCCAGCTCATTTTTGTATTTTTCATAGAGACAGGTTTCACAATGTTGGCCAGGCTGGTCTCCTGACCTTAAGTGATCCACCCGCCTCCCTCGTCCTCCCAAAGTGCTGGGATTACAGGCATGAGCCACAGCGCCTGGCCTCAGGAATTGTTTTATTGTTTTGTTGCTTGGAACACTTGGAATAAGTATATAAAAATTCTACCTTGTTGACATTTCTTGGTTGAAGTCATCTTGGACTTTTGTGGACAGTAATATGATGTTCCTCTGGTTTATAGGTCACTATTTCTCTATGACCCTTAATTTTCTGCCTTTCTTTTTCATGTCATCACTGCCTATAAACACCTGTTAACCAGATTGATACCTTTTATTCCTTGTGGGTAATCTTAGGTTTCACAGGCATGCATTGACAAGTGCAGGCTTGATTACATCCATTTCCTGTAAACTTACACATTTTGAGAGGATCAGTGAACAGAATTAATTGTACTGTATAAATTCAACTTCTTTTTGAGCATGATTATAGATGAAGTCTTGAGGTTAAATGAATATTTGATGCAACTACCATGTATGTAATGTGCTAGTTTCCAAAAATGTTTTTTGTGTAGCACCTGTTTTTCAGATAGAGCTTATAATGTCTAGATGTATAATCACTATGTCCAGATTTATATCTAAGGAGGTTTTAAGCAGCTATACTACTGTGAAAATTCTCTTTTAAAAAAAAATTAGCTATACTGTACTACCAGTAATTCTGTCTACACTTAGTGTGTTACTAATATTTTTCCATTTTTAATTTTTAGTTGGGTTGAATGAACAAATGAAGGCTGTTCGAAAGAGGAATGAAACTTCTGTTATCGATCAGATTGGGGAAGATTTGCTTATGTGGGTAAGGAAATTTTTGGTTTTTAAAAATATTTTTATGGACACTTGATGGTCACATTCAAGGTTAAGTAACTAACCTTTCCAAATATGCAAACTCACCCATTTTGCAAAGTTAATGTAAAGCTGAAAAAGGTCAAGCATAGAGTCCATTTCAAGAAACCACCTTTTTTGCTCACCTGTAAGAAGCAACCCCTTATGTATTAAAGTCATACCATGAGATTGCAGGGATTCAGTCACATCTTAAGGCTCCACTCTAATCCTGTTTTTTTTGCAGTTACTTTTTACACTGAAGTCCTGAACCCCTCAAAGTCACCTAAGAGGGTTGGAATCAACTTCTTCCAAACTCCTGTTAATATTGATATTTTGACCTCCTCCTGTGAATCATGAACATTCTTAATGGCATCTAGAATGTTGAATTTGTTTCAGAAGGCATTCGGTTTGCTTTGCCCAGATCCGTCAGCGGAATCACTATTATGGCAGCTTAAATAATAAATAATAAGACTTGAAAGTCAAAATTACTCCTTGATCCATGAGCTGCAGAATGGATATTGTGTTTGCAGGCCTGAAAACAACATTAATCTCTGTGTACATCTCCATCAGAGGTCTTTAAGTGACCACGTGTATTATCATTGGGCAGTAATATTTTTAAAATAACTTTTTCTTCTGAGCAGTAGGTCTTAACAGATGTACTGTCATCTAGGCTTTGTTGTTTCATTTATGGAGCACAGGCAGAATAGATTTAGCATTATTCTTAAGGGTCCCAGGAATTTCATAATGGTAAATAATCACTGGCTTCAATTTAAAGTCCCTAACAAGAGTGCTGGCCTTCCTTTTGACAAGTTGAAGTCAGGCATTGGTTTCTCCTCTCTAGCCATGAAAGTCCTAGATGGCATCTTCTTCCAATAGAAGGTTGTTTCATCTACATTGAAAATCTGTTGTTTAGTGTAGGCATTGTAATCAACTATCTCAGGTACGTCTTCTGGTAACTTACTATAGCTTCTACTGTTATATCAGCCCTTGCAGCGTCACTTTGTACTTCTTATGGAGACAACTTCTTTTCTTAAATCTCATCAATCTACCCCTACTACCTTTAAACTCTTCTGCAGCTTCCTTAACTCTCAGCCTTCATAGAATTGAAGAGAACTGGGGGCTTGCTTTGTGTTAGGCTTTGGCTTAAGGAAATATTATAGCTGGTTTCATTTTCTTTATACAAACCATTCAAACTCTCTCCATATCAGCAATAGGCCGTTGCACTTTCCTCTTGTTCATTTGTTCATTGGAGTAGCACTTATTTTTTCTTTGTGTTCACAAGTTGGCCATTTAGCATAAGAGCTTTTGGCCTGTCTCAGCTTTTGACATCCCTTCATTACTAACCTTAATCATTTCTAGCTTTTAATTTCAAGTGAGAGACATGCGACTTTTCCTTTCACTTGAACCCCTAAAGACCATTACACCATTGTTAGTTGGCCTAAATTCAACATTGTGTCTCAGAATAAGGAGGCCCAAGGAGAGGGAAGAGGTAAGAGGGAATGGCCAGTTGGCGGGGCGGTCAGAACACACAACATTTATCCATTAGGTTTGCCACTGTATGTGGGTGCAGTTCATGGTGCCCCAAAACAGTAAATAGTAACATCAAAGATGACAGATCACTGATCACCATAACAGATATAATAAAATGAAACAGCTTAAAATATTATAAGAACTACCAAAATGTGGCACAGAAACATGACATGAGCATGTGGTTTTGGAAAAATGGCACCAACAGACTTGCTCAGCGTTGCCACAAACCTTCAATTTGTAAAAAATGCAGTGTATGCAAAGTACAATAAAAATATGAGGTATACCTGTACCTCTAAAAAGAAAGTTGAGGAAGAGCAGAATGGTGGTTTGTAACTGTCACGTACAAAGTGTTAATTTAGAAGAAGGCATTGGCCAGAAATCATTAAAGCAAAAATCATAAATAGGCCTTTAGATTTTACTCTTGCTTTTAAAAGTCATTTTGGAGAGTATTTTTCCAGTATTGTTTCCTTAAGATCACTTTACATGTACAGACAATCCTTGACTTACTATGGTTCCAGCGTCAGCGATTTTTTTATTTTGCAGTGGTGGGAAAGTCATACACATTCAGTAGAAACCGTACTTTGAATTTTGAATTTTAAACTTTTCCTGAGCTTGGCAATATGTGTTGTGTTACTCTTGATGCTGGGCAGCAGCGTTGAGCCACAGCTTCTGGTCAGCTATGTGATCACAGGGTAAACGGCTGCTCTGCAGTGTACTGTACTGCCAGATGATTTTGCCCAGCTGTAGGCTAATGTAAGTGTTCTGAGCACGTTTAAAGTAGGCTAGGTCAAGCTATGGTATTTAGTAGGTCACTGTATTAAATGCATTTTCAACTTAAGATATTTTCAATTTTTGATGGTTTTATTAGAATATAACTCCATCAGAAATCAAGGAACCTGAACCTAAACTGCTTGTAAAACTACTGTAGAACTGCTTAAGGTTGGGGCCATTATTTTCTTTGGTAAACCCAGCTGCTCTTTGTAGTTGTGTGGTGCTTTGATTGACTAACATGCCAAAAATGCTGCCAGACTCATTGTTAAACATGTTGAGTGTCATATTTATCATAAAGTAAGAATACAAAATTGGAGTGACCTATTAAAATATTGCTCTGTATGTGTCCTACTTGAAAAAATACTCTGAATTTATCCACAAATGCGCTACAGAAGGGCGTTTTACAAAATGCCTTTATGTACAAACTTTTCAGAATATGGCTTTAAATGGAAGATTATATGGAAAACATCTTTGTAAACCATAAAGCAATAATCTACAAGTATAGAGGTAGTATTAAAAAGCAATGTAGGCCGGGCACGGTGGCTCACACCTGTAATCCCAGCACTTTGGGAGGCCGAGGCGGATGGATCATGAGGTCAGGAGTTGGAGACCAGCCTGGCCACGGTGGTGAAACCCCATCTCTACAGAAAATACAAAAAAATTAGCTGGGTGTGGTGGTGGGCGCCTATAATCACAGCTCAGGAGGCTGAGGCAGAGAATTGCTTGAACCTGGGAGGCAGAGGTTGCAGTGAGCTGAGATTGCGCCACTGCAGTCCAGCCTGGGCGACAGAGTGAAACTCCATCTCAAAAAAAAAATATATATATATATTTCACTTATAAGCGCACCTTCTAGTAAATCACTTCTTAGGTGTTTAACCATCAGAAACCTTAAAATCATGGTATATGCAAACTTAAATTAACAAATTAAAAAATATTTGTGAGAAGTATAATTTTTAGCACAAGAATTCATAAACTTATTGATCTCCCCCAAGCCAGCTCCAGCTCCTGCACAGGTGAAACAGCAGGGATTTAATTTTTTTCAACCCAGAAAAAGTTATGCTCTGCCCATGGTTGTAGTGGGTTTTATAGTGAGTAAGAAAAATGCTAGTATACCAAGGATTTGCTTCCCAGGGTGGTAAGAGAGTAATTGTTGTAAAGGTGTTAGGGTGTAAGAAAATTAAATTTTAGGCCAGGTGTAGTGGCTCACTCCTGTAATCCCAACACTTTGAGAGGCCAAGGCAGGCAGGTCACTTGAGATCAGGAGTAGCCAACATGGTAAAACCCCGTCTCTACTAAAAATATAAAAAAATTAGCCGGGCATGGTAGCACACACCTGTAGTCCCAGCTACTTGGGAGGCTGAGGCAGGAGAATCACCTGAACCCATGAGGTAGAGGTTGCAATGAACTGAGATTGGGTCACTGCACTTGAGCCTGGGCCATAGAGTGAGACTCTGTCTCAAAAAATGAAAATGAAGGCCGGGCGTGGTGGCTCGCACCGGTAATCCAAGCACTTTGGAGGCCAAGGCGGGCAAATCACCTAAGGTCGGGAGTTCAAGATCAGCCTGACCGACATGGTGAAACCCCGTCTTTTAGAAAAAAAAAAAAGAAAAGAGAAAAATGAAAATTTAATCCCAGTCTTCAGGCACTTTGTGTCTTATGTTCTCCAAATGTCAGCTTTTCTGTGCAGTTTACAAGTAGCAAAGGCTGAAAGGTAATAGGTTGTGATAGGCTATAAGCAAGAAAATATTGGGACCGGGCCCAGTGGCTCATGCCTGAAATCCCAACACTTTGGGAGTCTAAGGCGGGCAGATAACCTGAGGTCAGGAGTTCGAGAACAGCCTGCCCAACATGGTAAAATCCTGCCTCTACTAAAAATACAAAAATTAGCTGGGTGTGGGTGGGGTACACCTGTAGTCCCAGTTACTTGGGAGGCAGAGGTGAGAGAATCACATGAACCCCAGAGGCAGAGGGTGCAATGAGCTGAGACTGTGCCATTGCACTCCAGCCTGGGTGACAGAGTGAGACTCCGTCTTAAAACAAAAAAACAAATAGAAAACATTGGAATATGATCAGAAAAGGTCTGGATATGTCAAGGTCAAACCTTTTTAATGCAGAACCATTGCTATTCCACATAGATATGCAGTTCCGTATATTTTGTCACTTGAGAGTACTTATTGAAATGTTGAAATGATTCTGGTTGTCTGTCACTTTGGCCTTGTATAAGCTCAGTATCCCATTCTCTTTTGTTGTCTTTGCATTCTCGGCACAGTTCAGTGGACCAGGAGAGGAGAAATTGAAACATGCTGCTGCTACCTTTTGCAGTAACCAACCTTTTGCCCTGGAAATGATCAAGTCTCGTCAGAAAAAGGATTCTCGATTTCAGACTTTTGTGCAAGTGAGTTGAGTGAGTCATGTAAGAAAAAAAATAAGGCAAGTTTTTATCAATTATCAGATAAACTGGGGGAATTCTGACTAAGCCTTTAACAAAGATTGCATCTATGTTAATGTTGTTTTTTTGTGAGACAAGATCTTGTTCTGTTGCCTGGGCTGGAGTGCAGTGGCGTGATATCAGCTCACTGCAACCTCTGCCTCCTGGGTTCAAGTGATTCTCCTGCCTTAGCTTCCCCAGTAGTTGTGTTTACAGGCTCATGCCACCACGCCCTGCTACTTTTTTGTATTTTTCGTAGAGATGGTGTTTCACCATGTTGGCCAGGCTGGTCTTGAACTCCTGACCTCAAATGATCCACCTGCCTTGGCCTCCCAAAGTGCTGGGATTACAGGCGTGAGCCACTGTGCCCAGCCTCTGTTAATATGTTTAAAAGCTATACGTTATCTCTCAAATTCCTGGAAGGTATAAAAATGATTTTGGAATGGCAAATAATAACAAATATATGTCAGGATTAAAATACTTGATATGGAAATCCACATTGCCATGAGGTTTTCAGGAAACAACCATATACACTATTAAGAGAATATTGTCAAAGCATGAGAGAATGGGCTTGTTCAGGGAAAAACGTAACAGCCATATTCATTGTGGTATATGAGTTAAGGGTCAGTAAACCATGGCCTGCAGACCATATCTAGCCTGTTACCTGTTTTTATAAAGTTTTTTGTAAACACAGTATACCACAAACACACCAGTTGACAGATTTCTCACAGTTGTTGTGGGATGTGGCTATGGTTTAGCAGGATCCTCCCTTCAGAGTTTGACCAGGCTGAGATCATAGCATCAGCTGGAGCTGCAGTTCTCGTCTGATGCTCAAGGTTATATTCTAAGCTCTCTGGTTGTTAGCAGAGTTCATTTCTTTGTAAATGTATAACTGAGGTCCTACCTTGCTAGCTGTTGGCTAGGAACCAGTTTCAACTCCTAGAGAACACAGATACCTCTGCCATATGGCCCTGTTAGGCAGTTTAGAAGTGGATGTTTGCTTTCTTCCAGGCCAGTAGGAATGTGGCTTTTTGACAGATTTGTTTTAAAGGCTCCTCTGATGAAGTCAAGCCCAGCCAGGACAATACCCTTTCTTATAATCTCAAAATTATGTGGTAGGAGCCTAATCATAGGAGTGATATCCCACTGTATTCACAGATTCCGGAATGTTCATACTCAAGGGCATAGGATTACACAGAGTATTTACACAAGAGGATGGAAACCTTGGAGGCCATATTAGAGTTCTTTACTTCACAGAGCCTCGTTCATTCATTTATGTATTCTCTATGGCTACTTTTGTGCCAAAACAGTAGAGCTGAATAATTGTGAAAGACTATATGGCCTGCAAAGCCTAAAATATTTACTAACTGGCATTTTACTAAAAACTTTGCAGACCCCTGGTGTAGATGAGCTGGCATACTCAAAGTGGTTATCCATTGTGCCTACTTGGAATGGAAAGCAAACCAACTTTGGTAGGAATGTCAACCATAGGAAAGTAGACCTAGGTTTTCTGAATAGGTGAAGATAAAGCTGTTTTAATACAAGAAAGCAATACTTAAGAGTTGCTTATGGATGCTTTTAGTCCTTGCTTAAACAGATAACAAAGAAGCCACTGGTTTAGTGATAGAGGCTCTCTTCCCCCATTAGGTGATTAAAGGAGAAAGCTGAAGTATAGTGTGGCAATGATATATCTTGGCATTTTTTAAAGATCTTGATTTAATAAGCAGAACTGTGATGCATTAAACACTTATGGTGAATACATGGTACATGTTAATTATGGTTTTAATAAGAATTACAGATTCACTTATTTCACTTTAATTTTAGGATGCTGAAAGTAATCCACTGTGTCGTCGTCTTCAACTGAAGGATATTATACCCACCCAAATGCAAAGGCTTACTAAGTACCCACTTCTATTGGATAATATTGCCAAATACACAGGTACATTTTCACTGAAATAAAACAGCTTAGGAAAAAAAAAAAACCTGTAAATAGTATCTTACAGCAGGCTGAATGGAGTTGGCTTTCCAAATAGTACGACAAGATTTTCTTTTTATTTTTTAATAGACAGGATCTCACTCAGTCTTGCAGGCTGGAGTGCAGTGGCACACTCATAGTTTGCTGCAACCTCAGATCCCCGGGCTCAAGCATTCCTTCCATCTCAGCTTCCTGAAGAGCTGGGACTACAGGTGTACATCACCACACCTGACTTTTTTTTTTTTTTNTTTTGGAAGCAATAGGGTCTCACTATGTTGCACAGGCTGGTCTCAGACTCCTGGCCTCAAGCAATCCTCCCACCTCCCCAACTGCTGTGATTATAGGCATGAGTCACCATGCCCCACCAAGATTTTCTAACAAGATACAATCTAGTCTTCTTCAGGCTGTTTGATTTAATGCACTCCATTAGTAGCTTTAGCACAGGGTGTATCAAACTATGAATCATAGACTAAGTCATGTTCACTGTCTCCTTTCATAAATAAAGTTTTATTGGAGCACAGCCATGCTCATCTGTTTATGTACTGTCCCTGATTGCTTTTACATTATAACAGAGGAGTCAAGTAGTTTAATCAGTGATCATTTGGCCTTCAAAGTGTAAAATTATTTGGCCCTTACAGAAAAAGTTTGACCAACCTTGTTCTAGCCTACATCATTTTTGCTTTGAAGAAAAAATTCTGAGTTGAAGAGATGTTTTGTGTATATCTATCTAATATCTATCTATGGCTTTTATTAAGACAAATTAATGCATTGTAATTCCAGCTCTCCTGTTTTGAAACATGAAGTGAATCCGTTTCTCAGTTAAGCTTTAAGCTCTCATACTTAGTTCTCATTAATAATGTAATGCAATTGAAGTCTTGTTTCTTGTGCCTGAGAGTTTGAATGCATAATTAGGAAATTTTTAATTATGATATCTGCTAACAAAGGTGGTTTACTCTCATACACATTAACCAACTCATACACGTTAACTTTACTATATCTGCTGAGTGTAGTTGGACTATGGTTTGGAAGATTATAATTTTGAATGTTCTGATTTTGGTTTTTGTATTACAGACATGACATAGCCTCAATACATTTTTGTTTGCTTGTTTTTTGTTTGTTTTTGCTTTTTCGAGACGGAGCCTTGCTCTGTCGCCCAGGCTAGAGTGCAGTGGCGTGATCTCAGCTCACTGCAACCTCTACCTCCCTGGTTCAAGCAATTCCTCTGCCTCAGCCTCCCGGGTAGCTGTGATTACAGGCGCATACCACCATGCCTGGCTAATTTTTTTTTGTATTTTTAGTAGAGGTGGGGTTTTACCATATTGACCAGACTGGTCTTGAACTCCTGACCTCAGGCAGTCCTTCTACCTCGGCCTCCCAAAGTGCTGAGATTATAGGCATGAGCCACTGTACCCAGCCGCCTCAGTATGTTTGGTAAATTTCATCTTCTTTTAATGTGTAATCTATTTTCTTTCTTTAAATAAAATCTCAAATTCAAAGAAACTTGTTTTGAAATTATTTTGAATTGTGTTATTAAAAATTTTTGTTTAACAAGTTCACTGGACATAATTATATAAGCTATGCACTATGAAATTCCAGGGGAAGAAGGGATTTCCATTTTACAAAGTAAATGAGACCTGTTTTTCTGGAGTGTGTAATATAGTGACCCTGGTACTTTGGATAAAGCATCTCTTCTTGGATTTCAGGTTCTGTACTGTGATTTCTTTTTAAAGATTAGAATGTGTATTTTAACGTACTGTTACAAGAAGTTTTACCTGTCCAAAGATGGCTTGAATTGAGGCTGACATAGGTTTTAAGCTCGTACAAAAATCTTCAAGGTCTTAATATGCTCTTAAAACTATTGAAATGAAATGAACTCTCATTTACATATATTTTAATGGTTTTTTGCTTATTTCCTCTATTTCACATTTTGGATTTCTTCCCCATATTTAGAATGGCCAACAGAAAGGGAGAAGGTGAAGAAAGCTGCAGATCACTGTCGTCAGATCTTAAATTATGTAAATCAGGCTGTCAAGGAGGCAGAAAACAAGCAGGTAAAAAAGAAAAGCAAGAAGATACAGGATGACATTGGGAGAACATTAAATTAGTATTATCTGGAATCTGTGAAATAGTTGTTAAAACTATCATTACCTGATGGATAGGAAGAACATTTGTTTACTGTTTGCACAGTTGACAGGTCAAGATCAACTTGTGATAGAATCAGAGTTGTAATTGACTTTTTGGAACATCTCAAGCTGCTTGTTTGCTCATTCATTTATCTGTTCATTCAGCAGATATTTATGTCTACTGTATGCTGGGCATACGGTACAGAGTAGAGAATATGAGGGCAGTATCTGCCCACATTGAGCTTGTTTGCTAGGAGGATAGAAAGACATTTGACAGGATTGCAGTGCAAGTATTTTGTATCAGTTGTAATAGCTGCTCTCAAGGATAATTTCAGGATGCTGTGATATGTATCTATGGGGCCTAGCTTAGTTTGGGGATGTTAGGTGGTGCCTATTAGAGAAAATTTTCTTGGGGAATTGACATTTGAGCCAAACTCTGAAGGATGAGTGGAAGTGAACCAAAACAATGTGGAAGGGTGCAACCCTAGAGGTGGAGGCAACATATGCAGAAGTCCTGATGGGAAAAGAAAGCATGGTCTGTTGGAGGAATTGAAAATTTAAATTAGTGTGGATCATGCCTAAAAAGCAAAGTCAGAGTGATATAAAATGAGGTAAAGTAGACCAAGGTCAACTCATAAGGGCCCTTTAGATAATGTTAAAGCTTTTGATTTTTATTCTAAGAGTAGTGGGAATTCAGTATAGACATGTAAGAATATAGTGTTCAGATTTTTACTATATAAGTATCACCCTTACTACTCTATGGAGAATGAGTTGAAGAAGGATAGTGATGAAAGAGCCCATTTATTAATCTCTTGCAGCAATCTAACATAGATGATAGCAGCTTAGAGAAGGTGGAGAAGTATTTAGAAGGTAAAATTGACAGGACTTGATGACTGATTTGGAGAAAGAATTGAAGGAAAAGTGATGTCAAGAATAAACCCCCAGGTTTCTGGATTGCATATTTGGATGGACAGGATGAGTGGAGAAGCCCCAGATTTGTGGGGAAGATGATGAGTTCAGTTTGGGATATCAGGTAGACATATACAGTAAGCAGTTGGCTATATGGGTCCACCTCTAAGAGGACCATGTTGAAGATAAAAATTTAAGATGGTGAGCATACAGGGGCTAATTGAATCCATGAACATGGATGTAGTTTCTTAGGAGCTAAGTATGATTACAATTCTGTTGGTGAGGCTGTAGAAAACCTGGTACTTTCAACTGTGCTGTTCAGAGTGTAAAATGGTAGGACCCCAGAGGGATATATAGCAATGTTTATCTAAATTAAAAGTGTACGTACCCTTATATCTACCTTTTGACTCAGTAATTCTGTTCCTAGTGATTTACTCAAGAGAAATGAACCATATTAGAGTTCTTTACTACACAGAGCCTGTTCATTTGTGTATTCTCTGTGGCTACTTTTGTGCCAAAACAGTGGAGCTAAATAATTGTGAAAGAGACTTATGGCCTGCAAAGCCTAAATATTTACTAATTGACATTTTACTAAAAACTTTTCAGACCCCGGTAGAGAAGAATTGGCATACTCAGACTGGTTTTCCATTGTGCCTACTTGGAGTGGCAGATAACAAATTAGTTAACCAACTTTGGCAGGAATGTCAACCATAGGAAAATGTACCTAGATTTTCTGAATAATAAAATATATCTTTATCTATAGATAAAGATATACTGACAGACAGACTTAGACAAGAATGCTTATAGGAACTTTGTTCATAATAGCCAAAAGCTATTTATTAACAGAATTTATCAACAGAATGAATTTATCAACAGAATAGATAAACCAGCTGTGGTATAGTTATAAAATAGAATGCTGGGAGTGATAAGAAAGGAATGCACTGCGAAGACACACAGCATGGAAGAATCTCACAAACATGCTGAATGGGGAAAAAACAGATAGAAAAGAGTACACACCTATGATTCTATTTATATGAACTTCTAAGAGAGACCAAACTCTTCTATGGTAGAAAAAAACAGAAAACCAGTTGCCGTTGGGGACGTGGAGGTAGAAATTAACTGGGAAGAAGCTTGAGGAGACTTTCTAGGGTGATGATAAAATTTTCTATCTTGATAGAAATTTAGGTTACACAAATGTATAAGCATTTGTTAAAATTCATGGAACACACACTTAATATGTGTGCTGTACTACATACAAATTTTACTTTTTAAAAAAGAACTGTACTTGTTATAGATGCTAAAATGTTTAGAGGTAAAGTGTACTTATATCTGTAATTTATTTTGAAATACAGCAAAAAAGTAAGATGGACTGATGGATAGAGGGATGAATAAATAGATATATAATAAAATGAATATAGCAAATGTTAATTGTAGAATACAGATGGTAATGTATAAGTGTTCACTATACTCAATTAGACTTTTCCATGTATTTGGAAATAAATTTGCGGGGAATATACATACCCTCTGATCCAACAGTTCTGGAAATTTATCCTACAGATATATCTACACAGGCATACAAAGACATATATTTAAGTCCTCTTTATTACAGTATTGTTTGTTTTAGAAGAGTTGAAGTAACTTAAATACCCATCAGTAAGGCATAGCGAAATAAATTATAGTTCATTTACAGAGTTTTATACCCTGTAGCCATTTATAAAAAAAAAAAAATGAAATAACTCCCCGTATGTGCTAATGTGGAACAGTCTCCAAGATATATTTACAAGTCATACCCCCCCCAACACACACACATATATGTGGGAGAATATGTATATGAATGTATTCTGCCATTTCAATGAGGAATACATATAGGAATACCAAAGGAATGCATGTGTGAATGTCATGCTACCATATATTGTTTTAAAAAAGGACATACATATACATACAGCATGCACAAAGACAAGCATGCTTATATATACATATATTCTGTTTGCATAGAATTTTTCTCAAAGGCTACCCAAGAAATGGGTATCAGTGATTGCTTCTTTAGAGGAAATTAAAGGGGGCAGGGCAATAGGACAAGGTTAGAAGGAAACTTTATTTTTTGCCTTATTATCACCATCTGGATTTTGTACTGTGGGCATGATTTATATAGTCAGAAAGTAAATATAAGCTAGTAAGAGACCAATGACTTTGAAAAAAGGTTGAGAAAGAAAAGCCAAAGAGGTAGGAAGAAAACTAGGAGAGTATAATATCACTAAAGCCAAGGGAAGAGATTTTTTTTAAGAAAGAGTGAGTTTTCAGTCCTGTCTAGCATTGCAAAGAGCTCAGTAACATGGAGATTTTAAATGCTATCTGATTCAGAAACAGAAGTCATTAATGACCAAAGCATTAACCTTGGTTCTATCCTGCCTGATTTTCAGCGCCTAGAAGATTATCAGCGTCGCCTTGATACCTCCAGCCTGAAGTTGTCAGAGTACCCAAATGTTGAAGAGCTCAGGGTGAGAGATGGTCTAATCATAATTTTAAAATTAAAATAAAATTTACCAAAGGCCTGGCAGGTAATTAACATCTCAATGGGAATATACATCACCTGAAGGAGTTCTTGTATCATAGATTATCTATATTTATGATTTTTTGCTGCCTTTTAAATGCCTGATCTGTATGAAGATTAGTCTTTCATTAAAGGACTATCTTGCATGAAACTGTAACTTTACATGACAGCAATTGGCAGGAGACTAAGGGACACTAGTTGTTACTAAATTTAATTTTATTGTGTTCTGTAGTTTGTTTGAGATAGGGTTTGAGATCCTGTTTGAGACAGGCTCTTGCTCTGTTGCCCAGGCTGGAATGCAGTGGTGCAATCTTGGCTCATTGCAGCCTTGATCTTCTAGACTCAGGCAGTCCACCCACCTCAGCTTCCCGAGCAGCTGGGACTATAGGTACATGCCACCATGCCCAGCTAATTCTATTTTTTGTGAAGACAAGGTCTTGCCTTGTCAGGCTGGTCCAGAACTCCTGGGCTCAAGCACTCCTTTCGAGACCTCCCACACTGCAGGGATTGCAGGCATGAGCCACCATGCTCAGCCTGTGTTCTGTAGTTTGAGTAAGGGTAGGACTGTTTACTATGGTAACTTTCCAGGTCATTGAATAACATAAGATAACATATTATTTTTTCATGAGGCTCTTCAAAAGCATAAAAGTTGGAACCATTATAGGAACAGTAGTAGAATGTTTAGTAGAATGTTTACTAATTGCCACGTCTAGTATGTGGGCTTATGTGTTAACTTTTTCCAATTTTAAGTCTTTTTGTACCATTTCACTAGGTGGTGGTTTTGGCAGATTTACTTGGTGGCTGTTAAAATAGACATTTATGTCATATATTAATACTTTGTCAACAAGCATATAAATGTGCATATTCCCTTGAACTTCCAAAGAATGAGAGTTTTCTAGAGTTGCTAATACTAAAAGATGATTCTCTTACTAATAGGTTGTTAATATTTAGACCAAACCTGAGTAGTACCTGGACTTTTCATGAATGCTATTTCTTAGAACTTTATTTGAAATTAGAACCTTGGCATTCAGAAGCCTTTCTCTTTTTTTTTTTTTTTTTTTTTTTGAGAAAGGGACTTTTATTTTTAAATTATTATTATTATTATTATTTTTTGAGACAGTCTTACTCTGTCATTCAGACTGGAGTACAGTGGTGCAATCTCTGCTCGCTGCAACCTCCGCCTCCCGGGTTCAAGTGGTTCTCCTGTCTCAGTCTCCTGAGTAGCTGAGACCATAGTTGCATGCCACCACACTCAGCCAATTTTTTGTATTTTCAGTGGAGACCATGTTTCACCATGTTAGCCAGGATGGTCTCGATCTTTTGACCTCGAGATCCTCTCTCCTCAGGCTCCCAAAGTGCTAGGATTACAGGCATGAACCACCGCGCCTGGCCCAGAAGCCTCTTTCTTATAGACAAACATATGTATCATGCTCTTCCAGTTATTCATGGAAAAATTAAAGGATAGATTGAGAATCTAGTGACTGAATGTTTGTAACTTGATTTTCATAGTCTATTATCATCTATTTAGAGTGAGTTTGGAAGATAGTACTCCTGAATGTTTTTCTGCAAGATACCTTTTCCTTTTTAGAAAATTCTATGCAGATTACTTTAACATGGCCCTTGTGCCATTTTCAAGAGCTGACATGTAGCAATAAATGATAGTTGAATGTAAATGGTATATTTTGTATTAAGAATTTCTTTAAAAGAGACTGCATTATATTGGAATATCATGTTACTAAGTGCTTGGAAATTATTTGTGCATGATTTTTTTTTTTATTTTGCCAGAATTTGGATTTAACGAAAAGGAAGATGATTCATGAAGGGCCATTGGTTTGGAAGGTGAATAGAGATAAAACTATTGGTAGGTCTGATATTGTCTGTCAGTTTTGGGGAGAGTGGCAAAAGGGAAAGAATAGGAAAGTTTCTTGTGACAAGGGAAAGAAGAGAGAACCATTCTCTCTGAACCCTAGGCTCAAGCAATTCTTCAACCTCAGCTTCCTCAGCAATTAGCAGTGCTCCCTTGTGTTATTTGCACATTTGTAGATCTGCTTGTGTTATTTCATTATATGTAAGATGTGTTACATATTCGTTTAGGAATATAGCAGAAAACTGATTTAGTCCTGTTTTCACCATTCTTATATTCTAGTGAGTCTTCATTTGCTTTGTAAGCTTTCTTTTGACCAGTACATCTAAAACTATCTGTGATGAGAAACTGCTTTTGTTTTTTCAGAAACATGGTCTTGCTATGTTGCCCAGGCTGGAGTGCAGTGGCTATTCATAGATGCAATCATGGTGCACTACTGCCTTGAACTCCTGGGCTTAAGTGATCCTCCTGTCTTAGCCTCCCTAGTAGCTGGGACTATAGGTGCACACCACCACACCCAGCTTATTGTTTTTTATTTCCCATTGGTCACAGATTGACACTTCAGTGAAATACAATAAAAATGAATTATTGAAAATGAAATTTTAAAAGATAATAGGCGGGCCGGGCACGGTGGCTAACGCCTGTAATCCCAGCACTTTGGGAAGCCGAGGCGGGTGGATCACGAGGTCAAGAGATCGAGACCATCCCGGTCGACATGGTGAAATCCTGTCTCTACTAAAAATACAAAAAATTGGCTGGGCATGGTGGCGCGTGCCTGTAGTCCCAACTACTCGGGAGGCTGAGGCAGGAGAATTGCCTGAACCCAGGAGGCGGAGGTTTGCAGTGAGCCAATATCGCGCCATTGCACTCCAGCCTGGGTAACAAGAGCGAAACTCCGTCTCAAANAAAAAAAAGATAATAGGCAAGTCAATTTTTAAAATTTAAGCTTTAATAGAAATAAAATTCCTCTGTTGGATCATTGAAAAGTTAATTAAATGCATCTCAGTTTCTGTACTTACCATCTTTTTCTGCACTTTTGTTTCTAGATTTATATACATTGCTGCTGGAAGACATTCTTGTATTGTTACAAAAGCAGGATGACAGACTGGTGTTAAGGTGTCATAGTAAGATTCTGGCATCTACAGCTGATAGCAAACACACGTTCAGCCCTGTCATTAAGTTGAATACAGTGTTGGTTCGACAAGTGGCAACAGGCAAGTATGTCCACTGAAGGATACTAATTTCCAGATTCATTGTAAATCTGCATAAAAGATTCAGTGTTGTTTAAATAACACAAGTGGCATAGAGTCTTGCTACTTTTATATTTGTAAGCAAATTAAATGAAATTTATTTACTGCTTGGAAAGAGACCTAAGAGTTTATACCCCAAAATTATTTAGGGTGTCTACATTCTGTGAATGGTTTTCTGCATTTGAAAATTTTTATGCTGTTACTTTGTTTCTTTATTCTATGTTCAAATCATCGATAGATCCCAATGAAAAAACGCTTTCATTTAGGGTGGCATGTGCTTTGATTGATGAGAAAAAAATAAAAAACTGAAGAGATGGATGTAGTTTGGCTTTGCAAAAATCAAATTAGACTGGCAAGTTATATTTTAACTGTATTAACAGTGGGATCCCTTTTAAAACTTGTTAGTTTCATGGTAGTAAAGTAAATTTGTGACCTTTCTCCACCACTCACTGAATATTATTAACTGACAACTTAGCAAAAGGGCAGTTCAAAAGAAACGCAAAAGAGTAAATAGTATTTAATTTAGTAATTTGGATTTTTTTTTCTTTTGAGATGAGGGTCCCACCGTTATCACCCAGGCTGGAGTGCAGTGGTGCAATCTTGGCACACTGCAACCTCTGCATCCCAGGCTCAAGGAATTCAGCCTCAGCCTCCTGAGTACCTGGGAGTACAGGCATGCGCCACCATGGACTAGCTAATTTTTGTAGGGTTTCACCATGTTGCCCAGGTTGGTCTCGAACTCCTGAACTCAAAGCAGTCCACCTGCCTCAGCCTCCCAAAATACTGGGATTACAGGCGTGAGCCACCATGCCTGGCCAGTAATTTGGATTTTTGACATCCTTTTGTTCCTAGTAAATTATTGTGGCAATAGTACTAATTTGTATAATCTTTATCAAAGTACAATAAATGTACAATAAATATGTTAATATGGTAAGTTGCACACATTTTAAGTGTACATCTTGATGAATTTTTATAAAGTAAATATATGTAACCTTTATCTAGTTTAAGAGGCAGACTATCTTAGGACCCTAGAAACATCCCTTATGGCCTCCAAGATCACAATGTTAGAGTAATCTTGTCTTATTTTTTCCAGATAACAAAGCTTTATTCGTCATCTCCATGTCAGACAATGGAGCTCAGATTTATGAACTGGTGGCACAGACAGTTTCTGAAAAGACTGTGTACGTATTAGATATAGCTACCTTCCTATAACTAACGTCTTTATTATCCCAAGCATAATATTCCATAAACTTAACTTTGTTTTTATAATAGGACTCTGAAAACCAAAAACTATATGGAAACCAAGTACTTATTCTGTATTCTTTTAGATATGTACTACTAAGAACTTGTTCTTTTTAGATTGATGCCTTTTGTTTTGATTCTATTCTACTGAAAGTTTGTTTCCTAAAGAAAAGATAATACGAAATGTCAAGTGAAGTTTTCTAATGATAATGTGTCCATAATGTCATTAGATTTTTCTTTCAGGTATAGTTTTGGACTCTCACCTTAATAGTGTGTTTCCAAAATAAAGATAATCGAGTGGAGTTGGGTTTTTGTTTGTTTGTTTGGTTGGTTTTTGTTGTTGTTGGTTGGTTGATTTGGTTTTTGTTTTGTTTTGTTTTTCTTTTTGCTTTCTGAGTATATTTAAAGGATTTTTTTGTTGTTCTTTTTTGTATTTTGGATTTCCTTCCAACTTTCTGAAGCTGGCAGGACCTAATCTGTCGGATGGCTGCATCAGTGAAGGAGCAATCCACAAAGCCAATTCCATTACCACAGTCACCGCCTGGCGAGTGAGTGTTCTTTTGCATTGTAGTAGAACTTATTTTATGTTTTGGGTTGGAAAAGAGTAGGATAATTACTACATTTTGTTGCAGTGATGTTTAGGTACCTCACGATGCTGAAAGATTGTTTTTTTTTCCTCTACAGAGGAGATAATGATGAAGAAGATCCTTCAAAATTAAAAGAGGAACAGCATGGCATTTCAGTCACTGCTTTGCAGAGTCCAGGTACTTTTTTCTGATAAGTTCAATGGAGAATGTGCTCTACTATCTATTAAAATGCTGGCCAGGTGTGATGGCTCACACTTGGAATCCCAGCACTTTGGGAGGCCAAGATGGGCAGATCACCTGAGGTCAGGAGTTCGAGACCAGCCTGACCAATGTGGCAAAACCCTGTCTCTACTTAAAAATGCAAAAGTTAGCCAGACGTGGTGGTGGGCCCTTGTAATCCCAGCTCTTCAGGAGGCTGAAGCAGGGAGAATTGCTTGAACCCAGGAGGAGGAGGTTACAGTCAGCTGAGATCACACCATTGCATTCCAGCCTGGGCAACAAGACCAAAACACCAAAATGAATGAATGAATGAATGAATGAATGAATGAATGAATGAAATAAAAGACAAAGAAACTTTAATACTTTTTGGTTTATGCAGGTTCCAGCACTTTAACAAACTTCACTTTTGAGCCTTCTGTGTTTCAGTATAATACTGCTCTAAGTGCTGTGTATTTTGCTTAACAGATGATGTCTGTAGTTTATGGGTCTTTTTTCTGATTCTTGCCTGAATGCTTCATGTTAAAAGTTAAAAGTTTTGTTTAGATATACTCTACATTTTCTATTCCATTGGACAGACAGAGATTTGGGATTAGAATCTACCTTAATATCATCAAAACCTCAGTCTCATTCACTGAGCACCTCTGGGAAATCAGAGGTACGTGATCTCTTTGTGGCCGAGAGACAGTTTGCAAAGGAACAACATACAGATGGGACACTAAAGGAAGCTGGAGAAGATTATCAAATCACAATCCCAGATTCACACCTGCCTATTTCAGAAGAACGGTGGGCACTGGATGCACTAAGAAATTGTAAGTTTTTATTCATAACTTATTACAGATACTTATTAAGTATGGCACTGATGTGCCATCCCTACAGTACGTGGATTTATCAAACTCCAGTTAGTCTCCTAGTTTTATTGTGGAAATTATAGTATTCTCTACAATGGCCCATGCAACAGACACAAATGCAGATGCCACTCTGTTAGTTTCTGCCCCTCAGCTTTGTTGAGAATCACTGTTAGAATGGGAGGATAGCATATCTCTCAGTTATATTGAGTTGGGAAAAAGGCTGATAGCAATTGCTCTGGCTATAGAGAACCATTTGAAATTCTTAAACCAGGGTATGACTAAAGGTCTGAAAAAAGATTAATCTGGCTGAGAGCTGTGGAAGGATTTGAATGGAAAGAGTTATGGAACGGTGTACTTACTATAAACTATGAGAGTAGGCTGGCGTGACACTAAAAGAGTTTGGACTAGAATGGTATCAAAAGGAATAAGAAGAAAGCGAGAAGTCAGCAAATGCTTAAAACAATTGACTTGTTTGGATGTGAGGACAAAGGAAAGGGAATATTTAGAGACAATTTCATTAATCTTGTCGGAAATAAGAGTCAAAAAAGGACTACCACTGCTTCCTCCACCTCCTTCCATTGTACTTCCTTTTTTCTTTTTTTATAACTTAGTAGAATTACAGGCTCAGGTTTAAAGAATGTCAAGGTTAAGATAATGACTGACAAAACAGTAAAGAGTGGGTGACTAGTAGGAAGTTAGAGTTTTAGGAGTGAAACTTTAGAGAGAGGTTAGGAAGAGAGATTTGAGCTTCAGAGCCAAGAGAATTCCTAGCATCTCTCAGGAAGTGATTGCAGAGCAGAAGGACAGAGGATTGGAGACCTAAGTGGAGCTTGTTTACCTAAAGAAACATGAGACAGGCATTGAGCTAGTGATGAAAGCAGAGAATTAGTTATTTAAAACCTACATTATTCTCTTTTACATTTTCCTGAATTAACAGTCTTAATGATTTCCGATGGTTTGACTAACATTGTCCCAGTAACTCTATCATTGTCTGGGTGACCTCATAGCATACACTTTGCCCATTCAAAATTAAATTGGTTCTTATTTTCAATAAATGTTGTATGTATCTTGTGAAATCAGAGGAAATAATATACATATAGTGTCTGCATCTGGAAAGGGCAGAACTTTTAGTTTTTTCTCTCTAGCTTAACACAGCCTTTCAACATTCTTAAGAAGTACCTTTAGGGTATTTTTCTAGTTATGTAGAAGAAAAAAATAGAGGCATGTTATTGGTTATTCAGGAGTTCTAAGTAGGAGTACCTCCCTATTTAGAATGCTTAGATCTTTTCAAGTTTAGTTTAATGTTAAATCTTCTCTAAAAGATGGTGCTTTATTTCATTTTCAAAACAAAAGGAAAAATGATTTTACAAAATAAAATGATTGTATGAAATTAATAATTAACATTTTAATGTCATTAAAAGATACTTTTAAAGATAATTGATAATTCAGCTAATTTAATTCTTGCAGCCCAAGATTATAGTTGTGAATGTGCTTTTTTCCTCCCTCCTCCTTCCTAAATCATTTAGTGGGTTTGTTGAAGCAGTTGCTGGTACAACAGCTGGGTTTGGCTGAGAAGAGCACTCAGGAAGACTGGCAACATTTCCCAAGATACAGGACGGCCTCTCAGGGGGCACAGACAGGCAGTGTCATCCAGAACTCTGAAAATATTAAGGCCTATCATTCTAGTGAAGGACATTTGCCCTTTAGAACTGGAACTGGTGACATTGCAACTTGTTATAGTCCACGGACTTCAACTGAATCTTCTGCTCCACGGGATTCAGTGGTATTGGCACCCCAAGATAGCCAGGCAAGTAACATTTTAGTAATGGACCACATGATTATGACCCCAGAGATGCCTACCACAGAGCCAGAAGGGGGTCTTGATGACAGTGGAGAGCACTTTTTTGATGCCCGTGAAGCACATAGTGATGAGAATCCATCAGAAGGTGATGGAGTGGTAAACAAGGAAGAGAAGGAGGTTAATTTACGCATCTCAGGCAAGTATCTTTCACACTTTAACTTTGACTTTGATCATTGTTAACTGTCCTGTATGTTGAAATGGCTGATATGTTGGTATCAAGGCGTGTGTGTGTGTGTGTGTGTGTGTGTGTGTGTTCACACACATGCAGTATCTATTTATTCCTTCATTTGATAAATACTGAACCTTCTCTATACCAGACCTCATTCTAGGTGCTGGGAGATATAGCAGTGAATACAATAAATAAGTAAACAAGTAAATAGACTTCGGAAGCATTAGGAGGAAACCTAAGTCAGACTAAGGGACAGAGTAATGAAGGCAAACAGGGTGATCAGGGAATAGGACCTCTGATGAGATAGCATTTGAGCAGAGACCTGAATGAAATGAGGGAATAAAGCCAGCTGGGTATATGAGAGCATAGTGTTCCAGCAGAGAACAGAGTGGGGCAGAGGCTTTGTGTCAAGAGCAAGATTGTTGCGGTGATTGAACACTGGGTGAGGGAGACAATGGCAGGAGATAGGGCAAGAGAGGCGTTTGGCAGGGAAAGTGGTGGCAAGATCATTTAGGCACTGTGGTTTCCAGCTTTAAACCTTTGAAATGCTAACTAAATGAAATTTGTCAGAAATTACCATGAAAGTTTGCCAAGTTTAGCTTTAACCTGAAGTGGGGAAATTCTGATGTACTTGAAACTAAACTCAGGAATTAAAGGCTTTTCCCTCTGTAATAACTTTTCAAGTTGAAGTTGTCAGCACACTATGCTATTTCTGTTTTCTAATGGCAGCACTGGTCTCATCAAACTCTTCTCTCTCTATCCGCAGGAAACTATTTGATCCTTGATGGCTATGACACAGTGCAGGAGAGTTCCACAGATGAGGAGGTTGCTTCCTCACTTACCCTGCAGCCCATGACAGGCATCTCTGCTGTGGACTCCACCCACCAGCAGCAGCATTCTCCTCAGAATGCTCACTCCGATGGGGTAGTTTCACCATTCACCCCCGAATTTCTGGTCCAGCAGCGCTGGGGAGCTATGGAGGATTCCTGTTTTGAGATCCAGAGTCCCTCCTCTTGTGCAGATTCACAGAGCCAGATCATGGAGTACATTCATAAGATAGAGGCTGACCTTGAACACTTAAAGGTACCTCATACTTCCACATCCATAGCACTTTATTGTAAGAAACATTTAGCAGAGGGGAAGTATGGGGTGATCAAAATGCTGATGTCAGTAAACTTGTTCAGGTTCTAGATTTGTATGTTTTCTTTGACTATTATCCATGAGTAGGCCTGGATAAAAAGTTGAGATTAGCATTGTTTATCTTTTATCTGTCACAAGAGCAGAAAGAGTTGTAGCTCTATAAACTGTATGTTTGTGTGGGTTTCTAAGTTTAAGAACCCAAAAATGCTTTGGGTAGTTGGCTGGCCTCTGTCAGACGTGAACAAGGTGAGATAGGTGGGGTTTCTATGGTAATGAATCTGGGCTGAGAAATGCTACAGCTTTCTGTAGCCTATTATCTGTGACTCATTAGGTGACATTGGATTTGGATTGCTTTCCAAATCCTATGAGAGATAGAAATTGGCTTCAGTGGCTCCTGTAATCTAAAAACATAGTCATGAATGGGATTTTTGTAAATTGATGATTGAAGATGTCATTATTGCAAAACTGACTTGTGTGGCAATTTCCGAGGGAAATATCAAAGTTTGCCATCAGAAAACACAGCTTCTGGAGCTCAAACATTTTCCTCATGATGTCATGTACTTCAAGGACTTGAGGGACAGATTTAAGTATCCTTAGCCTTTGAGCTAAACAATGGTCTCCCTTAGTTTCTCTTTTACCTTCATATGACTGAGTTTTTCCTCTTCATGTTGCCTATTTTATGTAGTATCATTCTGTAGCTGATGAGATATCAACAAGCCCACTGAGGACAGGTCAGTTCTTATATACAGTCATGTGTTGTTTAGCAATGGGGATATATTCTGAGAAATTCATCATTACACATTTTTATCTTCGTGTGAACTTCATAGAGTGTACTTATACAAACCTAGATGGAATGTATTTTTATTTCTATGTATACTTTTCACATGGAAACCCTAATGTCCCAGCACTATTACTGAATGTTAGTCATTTCCCCTACTTGATTTGCAATACCTTTATTAAATGCCACACACCAGGTTTCTAGTTTCTATAAGTGCTCCATAATAATCTTTTTTTTTGAGACAGAGTCTCTCGCTCTGTCACCCAGGCTAGAGAGCAGTGGCGCTATTTTGGCTCACTGCAACCTCTGCCTCCCAGGTTCAAGTGATTCTCTTGCCTCAGCCTCCCAAGGAGCTGGGACCATAGGCGCCAACATCGTGTCCGGCTAATTTTTGTATTTTTAGTAGGGACGGGGTTTCACCATGTTGGCCAGGCTGGTCTGGAACTCCTGACCTCAGGTGATCCACCCGCTGTGGCCTCCCGAAGTGCTGGGATTACAGGCGTGAGCCACCGCACCCGGCCATAATAACCTTAAGGGACCGTCATCATGTATGCAGTCTGCCATGTCTTTATGTGGTGTGTGACTGTATTTCATGCACACGATGACAGGACAATTTCCAGGGTGACTCTTGGAGGTGGGAGAATTACATTTATGGTCACCACCTCTACTTTCTTTTTACGTGGGAAAATATTATTCATTCAATCGAGAAATTGGTAACAGGAATGAAATTTACTTTTTTTCTTCCTATGAACGAAATTTTTAAGGAGAAAATTAATATTTTTGAAATTTGGGAGCATGTACCTTAATATAAAAAGGCCTTTTCTGTTTTCAGAAGTGTTTTTTGTTTTGTTTTGTTTTGTTTTGTTTTCATGACATGTGAATCAAAAATCCTATGGGTTTTATTTTACAGAAGGTGGAGGAAAGTTACACCATTCTTTGCCAAAGGCTGGCTGGATCAGCCCTCACAGACAAGCACTCAGGTATGTAAAAGTTGTAGGTTCCAGACTCTAGACTAATCATCCTACACTGAATGAAATGACTTATCATCGTTTAAAGTGAAAACCTTCTAAGATTCCATTTCTTTTCTGTCTTTAAAGAACTGCTTGTTTCTAAACATATATATCAAGCGGAAGCTCATGCCTGCTGACTCTACTCTTCCTTCTCTAAGAGAAACTGCAGTTGTCAGTTCCCATGCCATCCCCTCTTCTGTTCTCACCTTTTCAAAGCAGAAGGCAGAGCAGTGGGAAGCCTAGTAAATCACAGATTCGGTGTGAGGCTTACTGGTGCTGCTGTGACTCCCTAGTGTGGAGGATTTGGCCTCATCAGATGCTGGTGCACTTGCCTCTGCTGACAGTGAGGCTGGTGTCCTCCCTGACTGCAGATAGATCTGTGTTTCATGCAGCAGCTTGTACTCATCCGCTTATGTACAGATTCAGAAAGAAAGATTAAACCATGCCCATAGATGTTGTGGGTATTCTTTGCAATGTTAATATAATTCTTTTTCTTAATATGGTTTCCATGTATCTTTATTCTTCTCAGATAAAAGTTAGAGCCGCGTGTCCTGGAGGTGACTGCAGGTTGTTGGATTTGGAGTATCGGCCATGTCTCACCACATCCTGGCTCCAGTGTGGACGCAGAGAGAGTGTGACAGAGGATCTGCCTGTGAACCACCTGGGATTAACCATGTCCCAAGGTGCCCAGAGCGGGACTAGTTCTTCACAGTGTGGCAGCTGCACTAGTCTGTTAGTGAGGGAATATCCATTCCCTCACTCTACTCTCCTCACTGTCGGAAATTCATTTTGATTCATAATAAAAACCAAATGTATAGAGCTTTGGGTGTAGGATATGAAATTGTACTTAGACTTAAGAAAAAGAGAAAATCAGATGTATTTATTTGACTTCATTCCGTATTTGAAAGCACATTTTAATTTTTATTTTGCCTTGTTTTGTTTTAATTGAGTAGTGAGAGTTTTAGCCCTTTGTCTTTAGTACACCCAAGGATCGACTGCTCCTAAAGCAAAGAGGTCATGATGGAGTATGTGGAAGTTGGGTAGAGAGGTGAAGAAGAGGAGGAAGTGAGAGGGGAAGGGAGGAGCACCTTGCTTCACTAAACTGTATTCTAAGCTCTCTGCTGTGTAGTAGGCTGCTTCTCTGAGGGTCATCTCAAAGGTGTGCTTTGCCCTGTGGCTCCTATGTGCCCAGGTGGTGTGGTCAGAGAGTGGATGGGCTTCCTCCCACCCTGAGGCAAGCACCTCTTCTCTGTAGCTGGGATCAACCACGATTAACAGGAATCCTCAACGTACTAAATAGCAGGCACTTGAAAATGGGTGTGTTTTCTTCTATTGTCGTCTTTTCTATTGAGGGTTGGGATTTGGGTGGGAGAGGAAAGCAAATTTTATTTTCTTGACTATAAATTTGTTATTCTTGGTATCATTTCATTTTTATAATTATACATTCAACATTGGCACTTGGGTAAAACTATCCCTGCAAATTGAGCAGGAAGTAAAAACAAACAAATGGAAATGCTTCGGATGGTAGCAGGGGTGGGGGTTGCTAAGGAAGGGGTGGGATGGGAGTGGGTAAGAGTTTGGGAAGGTTATCTAACTGAATCACTACTGAGTTGAATCATGGCTATCATTAGCCACGGGTACTGCTGATTATAAGGCCAGTAAAATTTTAGTACCTGGAGGTTTGACTCTAATTTTTGCACTGATGGTGCCAAAGGGCTCTGAGAAGAAAGGAGAGCCAAGGGTGGAGTAGAGAAAGATGTGGTGAAGGCAGAACTGCTCACACCAGCTCCAGAAGCACTTCCTCTGACTTCACTGTTTGCAGCTCTTTCCACACTGGGCCATGATTGACCTTAAAAATTGCAGACCAGCACATACACTGGACACTGCAGGCAAGGTGTTGGTAACTGCCTGCTCTAGGATGAATAGTAGCATTAGCAGCACCCTACAGAGGATACATGTTTTCAGAATTGTCGTTTGAGAACTCCTTCAACTATATTGACTTTCTTTGGTTTTTGTTGGGTTTTTTTTAATGCATTAGGTATATATGTTTTGAAGTATTTTTGCCAACTAAAATGAAGTCTGTAAATTCTGTTAAAAAACAGGGAGTTCATCATTGCTCACATCTTTCATTGGTGCCCTCTGAACTCTATGGGTTGCTAGGATGTAATTTTAATGCTTCCCTGCAGTCCAAAGATTATTTTTTCACCACAAATGATAAGGGATGCCCACCTACTTTTATAAACACCACTACAACTTAGCAAGTGTATTTATCTATGTCCAGATTTCTGTTTCTGTCCTAAACTAATCTGTTTTTAGGTAGATCAATTTGGATCTTTAGACCTCATCTATAAATTGGAATTGTATTTTTAGTCATAGGCCAAGTATAATTTAACTCAGAATGGGATTAAAATTTTAGAAGCAGAAGCTAATATATAAATCAAGCTTGGGATTTGGAACTTTCCATATCTCTTAGGAGGAACAAGTAGAAACCAAATGGTTACATTGTGCTGCTAGAAATAATGTCATTCTCAAAAGGGTTACACCTGTAGCCACTTGACACTAACACCATCAGGGGGCAATTAATCAGGAGAAAAGTAAATATAAAAACTTTGATCTTAACTTCACACACTACAGGGTAATTATGTAATTCTCTACTACTCAATTAAGAAGCTTGTAAGTTTCAGTTTCTCTAGTTCAGCCAATATCTTGTCCTCAGTAATTATTTGCTTTCCCTGCAGTTCAGCCTCTCCTTAGAATTCTAACAGGACTAACTGGAAAAATACTTTGACCATAGCTCGAGTACTTAGAAATAAATTCATATCTAGATTTTCAAATAAAGCCCCAAGATGAAGTCTAATTCTGAAAATATCTCACAGTTTTTAAATGTTCTTTTTATCTTACCAATCTAACTTTTCTTCCTTCTCCCCACCTGGCCTCCCACACCTTCCATTTCATTTTGGCCATGATAATCACATCCATTTGACATTTGTTACCATATCTTCCTTTCAGGATGATGGAATTAGATATGCAACCTGTCTTTGAGTGAGACTGGTTACCATCAAAGGAGTTTGCTCTAAGTTACGTGACTAGAAGTTGAAATCTGCTTCCATGCTAATGGGCACAAAGGTGGTGTACAAAAAAAGCTACCTTCCCAGAGCAAGCAGGCTGCATTTTAGCTATGGCAGTGACCTGCTATGACACTGGGCTCTCTTCTGTAGGCTTAATGGCTCCTTTGCTGTGAAATGACAAGAACGTCTCCTTCCTTTCCAGAGAACAGTTAATCAAGGCAATCAACAAGCCCCCAAAGTGCTATAATTTAACATCATGATTACTGCCTTTGAAGCCATATATTTTGCATACTTTAAAATCACCTAACTTAGACTGCTTGAATTATATTGGCTTTTAGAACCTAAATTGTAACTATGTATTATATTATATTGCATGGGAGGTATATTTCATAAGCTTTTTGGCTTTCTTTTTTTTGCCACAGCAACTTCTAATGACTGTTAGGAAGGATGAATCCTCTTTTTAAAAAGTTTTTGTTGTTACTTGATTTTGGGGTAGGAGGGAGGTTCTACTGTGGTAACAGAGAAGTCAATTTGAAAATTATTTTTAGAAGCTAAAGAAAGTAATTATGCTCCCTATGAACTGTCTTTTACTGGCATCTTTTTTTCCTCTTTGATGTTAGTAAATTTGGTATAATATACGGGGCTTCCATATTTCAAAGTGGAAACTTTCTTCTCTGAAGGTGACATATGGTTTTGAGTTACTAGAGCTTTGGTCAGTATTTCCTTCCATATATGTCACAGAGGGCACCACCGAGAACTGTGTGCATAGGATCTCAAAATACAAAATTAGCAGGACCTTACAGTCAGCTTCCGAATGGCTGGTTTTTCCCCCTTATATTACAATTTTTGTTCTATAAAACTTTTTTTCCTGACATTTCCACTTTTCAGAGTGATCTGCAAAATTGTTCTTTCCTCAAGAAAAGAGTCCTTATGCCTGTTCCTTATGCCTTTCCCACTGGTATTGAGGATTTTGATAATAAATTGGTAGAAAAAAAAAGTACCTCCTAGAAGGAAGCCTTCCCACCATTTCCAGGTGCCAACTGCTAAGCAGAAATATTACAAAAATGGTAACTGTAATGTGCACACTCTTGGTTATTTTTAATAAGCCTCTTCCTACTAGAACATTTTATTTTCCTTGTTCACCATACAATCATGTACTCTTTAACAGAAATTGCTTTTAAAAAGTATCTGGAACTATCTTTAAAAAAAACTTTATTAATAATCATGTATTTTTACTGATCACATTTTGAAATGCCTAAAAGACTTTATTGTTCTAATTATCCAGATGTACCTTTGTAAAATAGCTCTTTTATGAATTAGCTGATAAGGCTGTATGTTTCTGGAACAAAATATTGGTCATCTAAAAACTTTCTGTTTTCTGGGGTCTGGGAAAATAGAAAATAAGAGTTCAAATATTAAATAAGCTTAAAGGAATCAAGTATGTGCCTTTTATTTGTATTCTGGTTGATTTGTCTTGTCCAAGTTACATTAGAAAAGTTGAGGAGGCTGTAATTCAGTTTACTGTCAGTGGCTCTCAGACATCTTCCTGCTTTTTGGAGCATCGCTAGCAACAAGGCTAAACCTCCGTGACGGTGCTGGCAGGTGGGCTTGACATATGGGGCAGGTTTGTTGTTTTTTTAACAGCTTTATTGAGATACGTATCATATAATTCATCCATTTAAAGTGTATAATCAGATGGGTTTTGATATGTTACATTATTGATTTTTAATTGTGAAATATATATAACAAAATTTGCTATTTTAGCTATTTTTAAGTATAAATTTCAGTGAGGTTAATAGGCCAGCTTTTATGACTCACTTGAAGATAACTTTGGTTTTAATCCTACACTAAATGAAACATGTATCTATTATTCCTGTCCCCAATGCTGGGCTTCTTAATATACCACCATTTCTATGCTTTTACCAATGTCATTTTAGCTCAAAAAACTCGCTTATTTTGGGCATTTTCTATATTTTGGTTTTGAAATATACATGTAATTTAACTTATTCTTGGGATGGTATTTTAGTTTTCAGTCATTCAGGGGCACATTTGACTGATGGAGCTAATAAGCATAATAAAACACTTGGTAGTTTATAGCATCTTTTAGTTAAACCTTTTAAAAATTAAGACTATTCAGATGTACTTTGCAGAAATTAACCTGTTTGTCCTCCTGGCTTTGCTTACAAACATATATATGTGTCTGGTGGAACAAAGACATACCCATACCATTCCCACGTGCTCTTTGATAGCCGTCTCCTAGGGATGGAGACAATAAAACTCTATTTGCATGTGAGCAACTACTTTTATTTTTTACTGTCCTCTTTCAAGCTAAATGACTGGTTTACCAAAGGTTTAATACCAGCTTCAAATATAAGAGGATCTATCCTGATGAAAAAGTTCCTTTTTAATTGAACTTTATCATCTTGATGTTTTATGACAGATGTCATAAAGCATGACAGATAAGTAACTGGATGTAGGTGTTTCCCATTTTCTCTATAATGTCAAGGATAATTCTTGTTACTCGACTTTAGCTATCAGGGAATATGTTTGGTTTGCCACTTACTTTTACTAGTGAGACATCATGATTCCCTGAGCATCAGCAGAGGCCTTGGTTTGAAATCATTTAAGGTAGGTAGAGCTCTCTTTCTAGATTTTTCCCCCTCAATTGATTAGAGTGCTTTTGGACCTACCTATAATTTAAGGCATTTTATTTTAAGGGATCTTTTTCTTTGTACATATGATCATAGGGTTGGGGCTGCCTGAACACATGCTGACCAAAAACACATAATTAGGATATATTTTGGCAATCTTAAAAACTTTTAGGGAGGCATCTGTACAAAGAAATTTTTTTCTATCATTTTAAATATTAAAGGCCTATAGCATGACACAGTGCAACACTTTTCAATCTTCTTGATTTCATGACCACTTTTTAAAAATACATATATCTGAGTTTTTTGTGTGTGGTGTTGTTTGAGATGGCGTCTTGCTCTGTCACCCAGATTGGAGTGCAGTGGCACTAACACGGCTCACTGCAGCCTTGACCTCTGGGACTCAAATGACCCTCCCTCCTCAGCCTCCCAAGTATACAAAGGTGTGCACCACCAGGCCTGGCTATTTTTATTTATTTATCTATTTGTAGAGATGAGGTTTCTCCATATTGCCCAGGCTGGTCACAAACTCTTGGGCCCAAGCAATCCTCCTGCCTCAGCCTCCCAAAATGGTGGGTTTACAAGTATGAGCCACCACACCTGGAAAGGACCACTTTACACTCTTAAAAATTATGAGCTGGGCATGGTGGCTCACTCCCGTATCCCAGCACTTTGGGAGGCAGAAGCAGGTATATCACAAAGCGCGCCATTGCACTCCAGCCTGGGCGACAGAGTGAGACTCCAACTCAAAAAAAATTGCGAAGGACTTTATGGAAAAGCTTGTGTTCATGTGGATTATATCTATCAATAATTGCTATATCAGTAATTTAAAATATGAGAAATGAGAAAAATTTATTTAAAAATAGTAAACCCATTACATGTGAACAGAAATCACATTTTTATGAAGTCACTATTTTCCACAATTAAAAAACTGAATTTTATGTAGTTTTTGAAATCTCTTTAATGTCTAGCATAATAGAAGACAGCTGGATTCTCATATATGCTTCTGCATACAATCTGTCATGATAGGTTTTTGTTTCTTTGTTTTTGAGACGGAGTCTCGCTCTGTCACTCAGGCTGGAGTGCAGTGGTGTAATCTTAGCTGACTGCAGCCTCCACTCCTGGGGTTCAACAGATTCTCATGCCTCAGCATGAGATGGGGTTTCACCATGTTGGCCAGGCTGGTCTTGAACTCTTGACCTCAGATGATCCGCCCGCCTCAGCCTCCCAAATCACAGGAAATGCTGGGATTACAGGCATGAGCCACTGCATCTGGCCCTGTTGTGATATGTTGAAGTATATAAAGAAAATCGAGCTTCACACAGATACTATTTTTTAAATGGAGAATCATTTTAATAGCCTTTTCAGATAATTATGGATATTCTTCTTTGATACTAGAACAGAACTTGGCAAGTGATAGTTTCTTCAAAGATAGCTTCGGTGTGGAATCTGAAATTGTATCAAGGAAGTTTTTGTATTCCATTAAACTAAAAATCCACTGATCCATTTCACACTTTATGTGAGGAGCAGTATCTTTTACCCATGCATGATTTTGTAATATCCTTTATTGGTCATTTGGAAAATACTGGCTTACTGAATTATGCAGTTCTTCTAAATATTGACACATTTCTTTATATGATAATATCAAAAAGTCATATTTGTTAATAACACAACTGATCTCAGAAAACTCATGGTAAAATGCAAATTTCACAAACTTCTAATTTTTCCTTGAAATCTTGAATTTTATCATTGGCAACAAATACAGTTTTCCTTGAAATGACAGGCTCACTCTTTTTCATTTTTGAGTGAAGATATCTACCAAATATTCAAATCTGATTAGCAATTACTT
>NW_016107343.1:8237959-8239861 GCF_001604975.1 Cebus imitator
AAAAAAAAAAAAAAAAGGTAGCTAGTGCCTTCCCTTCAGCCACAACCATGGTACCTTGGTATGCGGCAGGGGTGCTTCATGCATACTTACCTTTCTTTTTCACACAAACATTAAAAAGATGTGTACTCAAGGGTTGAGATTTCATAAAATTAAAATTTACTGCTCTGTCAAGGACATTCTTAAGTGAAACTGGTAATGTCTATTGCAAGTCAGCAACAGTGACAAATACAGTGGCTGTTAATGAAATTTGGTACAACAGACTTGATTCCTGCTAACTCATCAGCAGTCTTCACCCTCTATTGCACCATCAGTGCAATTGTCAACATGGCGAAAAGGCGCGTGGTATCTCAGTAGCTTTATGATTTTTTTTTTTTTTTCACAGTCTGTCTCTGGTCTTGCTCCCTCATCCAGGCTGGAGTACAGTGGTACATTCATAGCTCTTTACAGCCTCAAACTCCTAGGCTCAAGGTATCCTCCCACCTCAGCCTCCTCAGTAGCTGGGACTACAGGTGCATGCCACCATGCCCGGACAATTTTTTAAAATTATTTTTTGTAGAAATGGGGTCTTATGTGGTTGCATAGGCTTGTCTTCCAACTCCTATCTTTAAGCCACCCTGCCTCAGCCTCCAAGTGCCAGGATTACAGACATGAGCCACCGCACCCAGCCTATGACAATAGTTTTGACTCCCTGGGAGTCCTGGTCATCCCCTAAGGTTTGCAGACCACACTTTGAGTACTGTTGGTGTAGTGAAAACAATCTGAACTTAGATGATCTGGATTCAATTTCAACTCTTGTACTTACTTGCTATGTGGCCTTGAGCGAGTTACAGTGAATTACCCTCTCTGTTTCCATTTTCTCAACTGTAAATTGAAGTAAATAATATCCAACCTAACCATTGTGAGAATTAAATGAGAAATTACTAAGCATGAGGCTGATATCTCTCCAACATTTTTTATTTTTATTTTCCATTTCAGGATCTTAAGTACTTAAAATAGGGCAGGAGAAAAATAATGAATTAAGAATATGAAGGTATCTCTCTTGCTAATACAGCCACATTTCCTGTAATATAATGGTTTTGGTGTGTCTAACCCCTAGACTCTTAGGGGTGAGTATATGTGTATTCCTTTTATTTTTTAGAAACAGCGTTTCTCTCTGTCACCCAGGTTGGTGTGCAGTGGTGCTCACCGCAGCCTTACACTCCTGGGCTTAAGTAATCCTGTCTCTGTCTCCTGAGTACCTGGGACTACAGGCATGTGCCACTATGCCTGGCTAACTTTTAAATTTGTTTTTAGGGACAGTCTCACTATGTCACCCAGGCTGGTCTTGAACTTCTGTACTCAAATGATTCTCCCACCTCAGCTTTCCAAAGTGCTGAAATTACAGGTGTGAGCCACTGCACCAAGCCCTATTTTTAAAAAAATTAGTTGCTGACCTCCATAATAATACCCTTCTTTAACCTGATTGTTCTTTTAAGTGTAAAGAAAGAAAAAAATTTCATTTGATTACATTTGATTTAGTGAGAGCCTTGTTTTTAGAGAAACCTGTGCACTGTTTTGGCAGTGCTGTTGAAAAGGAGTAGAGTGGAATGGTGGATGTTCCAGAAACTTTTCAGTGATTATGTATACCTGTAGTGGTTTTCATCTTGCTGCAAGCTCCCATATGCAATGTGCTAATACTACTTGGGTTATCTTCCAGTTAAAGCTAGATCTTGGTAGTTTTGAAGCATCTTTATTCAAAAATACAAGCTCCTTACTTTCTTTTAAGTCTTAGTAGGAATCTGAGTTATATTGTGGTTCTTTAATGAGAGTTTGTGTTTTGTCTTTCTAAAAATGCATCAATCACCACATCTCCACTGAAGAGCCTAAGTGGTTTTCTTTTTCTTTTTCTTTTCCTTTTTTTTT
>NW_016107343.1:8240096-8294450 GCF_001604975.1 Cebus imitator
CAGTTGATCCACCCACCTCAGCCTCCCAGAGTGCTGGGATTACAGGCGTATTCAAATCATAATAGCACTTTGAAACCTTTCTGAAGAAACAGCCCAGACATCATGGCCTGAAGTCTAGTATATGACAGGATTTCTGGGATTCCCCTCTGCCTTCCCCTGCTATGCATAGGAAGAGGGCCCGTACATACCAAGGAAGCAAGACAAACTAAACTGGGTTCTTTCTAGTCTCTGCTGATATCAGCTGGTTGTCTAACCTACAACAAGTAATTTACTTATCTGGGCTCAATGTTCTCATCTTACACTGAGGAAGTTGGATGATTCTCTCCAAGGCCCTTTCAACTCTGAATGTGAAACTGATAGCACAGGAAAACAGAGACAGAGCTTACTGGCTGGCTTGTTTAGGTATTCCCAGGTAAGTTCTATCCTTTGCTGATCTTCTGTGTTGCTCTCAATAAGAGTGTTATTTTATTTATTTATTTTATTTTTGTGACAGGGTCTTGCTCTGTCACTGAGGCTCGAGTGCAGTGTCATGAACACGGCTCACTGCAGACTCAATCTGCTGGGCTCAAGCCATCCTCCCACCTTAGCCTCCTGAGTAGCTGGAACTGCAGGCACACACCACCAAGCCTGGCTAATTTTTTTTTTTTTTTTTGAGACAGGGTCCTGCCATGTTGCTCTGACTGGGCTCAAACTCCTGGGTCCAGCTTCCCATCTCAGCCTCCCAAAGTATTGGGATTACAGGTGTGAGCCACCGCACCCAACTAGAGTTTAATTTTAATGTCATTCACTGAAGTCTGTCCCTAAAAATCCTTTTTCTCCTGTTCTTCTTTGAAGTATCTTTATTTTGATAGCTTACTTTAGTTTGCTATTACCTCCAGTCTGATAAAACTGTTTCATCTCTTCTTTCATCATGGGCTCACTGCCAGTTCACAACAACTTGGTGGCTTTTGTGGAAGATCTGACATTCCTGGTTCAGAGAAGACTTGCTGAGTATTGGCTGAGGAGAGACTGCAGGTCTTATCTCCACTTCATCTCATGTCCTGAATAACGGCCCGTTCTGAAGGCTTATGAAATTTGGAGACTTTGCAGAAGTTGAGTTCCCAGAATATGAGCTAACCAGATTGTTTAGCAAGGAAATGCTCCATCAGAGAAACTGTTCCAGCCATCAAGAATAAGTCTCAGATAGATGCTTTCATGCAATCAAATATTTACAAACCAACACTTTAAGTGACGGGAGAGGAGACTGGACAAAACTGTTCCTATGCCTTGCCACCTACTGAGAGTAAAAGACCCAACTATTCTCTACTGTTTTTTTTTTTTGTTGTTGTTGTTGTTTTCTTTTCCTTTGGAAATTGGCTTATTTGAGACAAATACTGGCTGGGTAGTCAGTGACATTTACCTGCAATACCTATAGAGCCTAATATTTGCTTCTGGTGGGGGTATTGACACTCTAATAGGAGAGTTTGGGGAAGGTTCTGTTTCCTTCCCTCCCTCCCTTCCTCTCTTCCTTCTCTCTGTTGCTTAGAGTGGAGTGCAGTGGTGTGATCTCGGCTCACTGAAATCTCTGCCTCCCAGGTTCAAGCAATTCTCCTACCTAAGCCTCCTGAGTAGCTGGGACTATAGGCACATGCCACCATGCCCAGCTAATTTTTTGTATTTTTAGTAGAGACTGGGTTTCAACATGTTGGCCAGGTTGGTCTCGAACTCCTGACCTCAAGCAATCTGCCCACCTCGGCTTCCCAAAGTGTTGGGATTATGGGCGTGAGCCATGGCCCCCAGCTGGTTCTGCATCTTTAAACATGCGTTGTGATTAACTTATATTCTCAACTCTTTTCTTCCTCTCTCTTCAAAGATGTACTGATCTGACATGCAATTAAGGGTGGGCATACCAAGGCAGATGTAAATGAGGAGGAATTTTTCTGTCTTGGGCCAGAATAGCTTGGCAGCAGTGACTACAGAGTTGATTGATTAATTGGTTAACTTATTCCCAGCTTTGTTTCAGAAAGCTTTGTTTGAAGCTGGTTTGAGGAAAAAAATGAATCATCAGCCTTAGGGAAAGAAAAGTGGATGCTAGTCTCATTTACAGTATTTGTTACTTGGTCCTATGATTTTTTTCTTTCAAAATATCTCTGATTTACCCCTTGCTCTGTTTCCATTGCAGCAGGTCATCTTCCGGCAAAGCTCCATGTCTAAAACACCTGCATAGATTGCTCCGTCCACTCTCCAGCCTGTCATGCATGGCTGCCCACCAGGTTTTCCCCAAAACATTCCTTTCATTATGCCACTTGCCTGCCCAAGAACCTGCAGAAGCTATGGTTACTGCTATATCGAGACTAAACTCTGCTTTGTTTCGGAGATGTTCATAATGTATCTGGCCAGCTGTATTTCCCTATACCATCCATTGTGAGCTCTCATCCCCAGTAAGGCTTAGGCTCCTTCGTGTCTCCCCAGCTGACATTCCAGGCCCTGAGTCCACCTTTACTTTTCCCTTAGTCTGAAATGTACTTTAGAAACTTCCAAGATTTGTATTAAAATTAATAGCTGACCAGGAGGGCTAGCTTATGCCTGTAATCCCAGCACTTTGGGAGGCCGAGGCAGGCCGATCACAGGTCAGGAGATGGAGACATCCTGGCCAACATGGTGAAACCCCATCTCTACTGAAATTCAAAAAATTAGCCGGACGTGGTGGCTCACACCTGTAGTCCCAGCTACTCCAGAGGCTGAGGCAGGGAATCGCTTGAACCTGGGAGGCAGAGGTTGCAGTGAGCTGAGATCCCGCCACTGCACTCCAGCCTGGCAACAGAGCAAGACTCCATCTCAAAAAAAAAAAAAAAAAAAAGTAATACCTGGCCAGATATGGTGGCTCACGCCTGTAATCCCAGCACTTTGGGAGGCTGAGAAAGTGGATTGCTTAGGCCCAAGAGTTCAAGACCAGCTTGGGCAACACGGTGAAACACCATCTTACAAAAAAATAGAAAAATTAGGTAGGTGAGCCGGTGTGCCCCTGTAGTCCCAGCTACTTGGGAGGTTGAGGTGGGAGGATCACTTGAGCCCAGGAGGCAGAGGCTGCAGTGAGCCATGATCTGCACTCCAGCCCAGGTGACAGAGAGCTTGTCTCCAAAAAATATTTATATATTAAAAAACAGGTGCTGTACACTGCATACGTGACTCCTGTCTTCACGAAAACCTCATAAGGTAAGTGGTTTTTCTCCATTTTTCCAGAGGAGGTAACTGAAGCTAGTAGTGTTTATGATGTTCTCAGTGGCACTGCCAGGAGTCAGGACCAAGCGTTTGTCTTTTTACCCAGCTGTGGAAATCGTTTCTGTACTTAAAGATGTTTACAGCCTAATAGTGCCAAGTGCGTGAATATTAGTTTTCGGCCTTTCTCCCTCCCTAAGTTGCAGTTATCTACACTGGACTAAGGGGTACAAATTCTGAGAAGTTTGCATTGCATTCAAGGTGTTTGATCTTGGGGATGACTTGAACATAACTGAACATTGAAGAGATGACTCAACAACTGAATTATGCTGAAGTAGTGTACAGCAGGAAAAGGGGAGTTGGAGGCAGGAATAACAGTGGGGTGATATTATAATATGCGAACAAGAGGCTTACATTTGGTAAAGTAGGAACAGATTGGGGAAAAATGTGTAGTTGAGGTTGAATTTATAGATGTTAGCATGTAAGTTAATACGTAGCATACCAGAGAGGGAGGAGTTTAAAAAACGGAAGACTTTTGTGAACCAAAGAGATTGGTTAACATAACTAGGAAAGCATAGAGCAGAGATGGGCTCTGAGGGGAAGGTCAGCGTGATTTTGGACATGTTGAGCTTTAGGTAGCAGTGTTGTCTCGGCTTACAGATGTCTAGCAAGAGGCAAATACAGCTGCAGAGCTAAATCAGTCCATCATTGTGTGAGTAAAGCCTGTGTCATAAAATCTCAGAATTGAAAGTACTTTAGAGTCTGTCAACTGAGCGGATAAACCAAATGCAGTACATTCATATAGGGAAATATTATTTGGCCTTAAAAAAGGGATAAAGTACCGATAACATGTGACATGCGAACCTTGAAAACTCTATGCTAGGTGGGGAGGCAGTCTCCAATGGTATACAATCAGCATATTGTGATTACTTCAGATGAAATGCATAGAAATAGGAAAATTCACAGAGAGTAGATTAGTGGTTTCCAGTGACTGGGAAAGGGGAGGATGTCCATGGATATGGGGTAATGAAAACATTTGGAATTTTTTGTGGGGGCGGTGGTAAAAATGTCCTGGAGTTAGTGGCAATAGCTGTATAACCTTGCAAATGTACTAAAAATCACTGAGTTGAACATTTTAGAATAGTGAATTTTATGGCATTTGAATTATGTATTTTTAAAATGGAAGGAAAAAAAGTACCTCAGAGATCACCTACTGTGTCCTTACACTAAGCGACTCATTGCTTCTGTCCCTTCTCTGCTTACACTGGAGATAGGTGAACATCTTCTGTCTTAGGGAACTTTTCCTCTCACCCAATAACCCATTCTATTTTTTTGAGACTTCTAATTGGTATATGTGGCATAGTGGGTAGGAAGTATGGTCTCTGGACATCAGAAAGTGCTGGCTTTGTCACTTACTGACTTGTGTGACATTGGGCAAGTTAATTTCGCCAACCCTCAGTTTTGTCATCTGCAAGAACTGACGTAATAATAGTGCCTTCGTCAGGGTTGTGTTGACACAAATGAAACAGTGCAGGTGGTGTGCCCAGCAGCTAGTGAACACGTGACATGTGGTCATAACTAGTCTTTTGTTTCTTGCCTGCCCCTCACAATATAAAATGCCTCAAAAGAGCTCAGTTGCTACACTTTGGTTTGTCTGTTGTTTGTTTTTGAAACAGAGTCTCACTCTGTCACCCAGGCTGGAGTGCAGTGGTGAGATCTCAGCTCACTGCAACCTCTACCTCCCGGGTTCAAACGATTCTCCTGCCTCAGCCTCCTGAGTAGCTGGGATTACAGGCGTGTGCCACCACACATCTGGCTGATTTTTGTATTTTTAGTAGAGATGGAGTTTCGCCATATTGACCAGGCTGGTCTGGAACTCCTGACCTCAGGTGATCCTCCAGCCTCAGCCTCCCAAAGTGCTGGGATTACAGGCATGAGCCACTGTTCCCGACCAAACCATTCATTATATTAGGTGTCCAGTACCGTCTTGATGTTAGCTGAAGATGTTTGGGTAATCTCTTGTATTGCTTCTTAAAACACTGTAATAAACCCAATAGTTGCAGCCTTCAACAACTTTGGACCAAGGAAGTGTTCCCTCCCACCTCTCATTCCCTCTGCTTCCTACTCCCCAGCCCCTACCTCAAGCCACCCGCTGGGCAGCTGGAACCACAAATCACCAGCGTTACTTCCAGAGGAATAAAATAGCCTGCATCCCCCTGCCTGTTTTGTTTTTAGCTGCTTTGTTTACAGATGTCAGTAATGTGAAGTATTTCCCCTAATCAATGTTTTAACCTTCTTGTTGATAATTTATTCATCTTGGTTGAATGTACTGTGTTAAAGCATCCATGAGCTCCACGGATGGGAGAGCAAACCTGAATTTCTCTCTTTTCTCTGGAGATATCATAATATTTCCTATTATCAGAGGTTATTGTTTTGCTAGGATATTAATGAGCAGTTTCTCTGCTGGAGTTAGCATTGCTTCCCTCCTCCTTCAGCTCCCAAACAAACAGTTTTGAATTAACATGGAAACCAAGTTTAATTTCTTGACTCATCTCCTCTGGCTTTGAAATTCCTTTTCTGTTTCATGCTGTTGTCGATAATTTGGTGCTCCCATCTGTCCATTTCTGCTCACCCTGTTATTGATAATGTGATTAACCTCCACCCCCTACTCCATTGCTATTTATTTACTTATAAATTATTTCTGATCATGTGTGCTGTATTGTCTTTATTCAGATCTAAGGAATAATTAGGGAAGAGAGCTGAACGAAAGAGGCTTTTTTTTCCCTTCTCTTACCATGGTATTGGGTGAAACATAAGGCCCAGCAGGTCCTCTTTCATACTGGAAGGGGAAGGTGCATTTATATGCAAATACAGATGTGTGGTGGTGGTTTGTTTACCTTACTTTGTGCTTAATGAGATTCTTCAGATATTGTTACTTTGAAGTACTGCTTCTATTTTTATTATCTAACATTTATTAAATGTCAACCGTGTGCTCCGTTAAACACAAAGAATAGCACGGTTCTGTCTGGACTCAGAGTCTAGATGCTTAGTTTCAGCCCTAGTGACTAAAACCTGTATAATGGACAGTGTATATGATCCTGGGGGATGGTTTCCAAATATTGTCTTTTAAAATAATAAACAATTGTAAACAACTGGATCCTGCCCCTGGGAGAGACACATCTGAAACAAGGCACATGTATAAAACAAGGCACAGAATAAGAGAGAGAAAGATACAGTTGAACTTACTTTAAAAGTAAGATTGATTTTTTTTTAACCTTCATTTTTACTCTTATTTCAAGTGGTAGGTTGAATTTTCCAGCTATTTTGATTTCAGCTATGTTTTCCATTCTACAAAGAATGTTTGATGTTTTCATTTGGCCCAAGGCAAAGCTGGTGACTTGGCTCAGTTACAAGAAAAGAGCCTAGAACCTTACAAAGCAGGAGTTTGGATTTTAGCTCATTTAAGTGGTACAGCTTGGTTTGGTGAATCCTTTGTACCTCGGGTTCTGTATGTATTATTTTATCAGGATGGTAGTGGGGTTATTACAATGTAAGTAGAGGAAAGGGAATATTTTGATTTAAAATGAGAAAATACAACTTAAATGCTCATAATTTACTACTAAATAGGTATTTTCGGCCAGGCATTGTGGCTTACACATGTAATCCCAGCATTTTGGGAGGCTGAGGTGGGCAGATCACTTGAGCCTAGGAGTTTGACACCAGCCTAGGATAGAAAGTGAGACCCTCCATCTCTACAAAAAACAAAAAATTAGCTGGGTGTGGTGGCACATGAATGTGGTCCAAGCTACACGGGAGGCTGAGGCAAGACGGTTGCTTAAGCCCAGGAGCTCAAGGCTGCAGTGAGCTATGATACTACCACTGCACTCCAGCCTGGGCGGCAGAATGAGACCCTGTCTCAAAAACAAACAAATAACATTAGAACTAAATAGGAATATTTTCTCTTTGAAACAAGGATAACACAACTAAGGGTTGAAATGAGAAATATGATGATGGCTGTGAAAACACTTTGTAAACTGTGAAGTGCTTTGCACATTTATCCTCAGAATGCTTACTATTCATTAGTGCAGGTTTATAGATAAGCTATGTATCTAGGGCCAAGCAAGATTATAGGCTCACACCTATAATGTCAGCATTTTTGGAGGCCGAGGCAGGTGGATCACTTGAGGTAAGGAGTTCAAGACCAGCCAGCCAACATGGTGAAACCCCGTCTCTACTATAAATACAAAAATTAGCCAGGTATGGTGGCAAGTGCCTGTAATCCCAGCTACTGTGGAGGCTGAGGCAAAAGAATTGCTTGAACCCGGGAGGCGGAGGTTGCAGTGAGTCGAGATCATGCCACTGCACCCCAGCCTGGATGACAGAGTGAGACTCCATCTCAAAAAAAAAAAAAAAAAAGTATCCAAATGCATTTACTTGTGCATTCAGATTGATTTTGTTGTTAATGAGTAAGGTGCAGAGGCAACAATGTTGAACTGAGGACTAGAATTAGTGGGGTCCCCATTAAGGGAGCGCACAGGGGGATGCCTCACAGTGGTGAGCTGTGTTAGATATAGTGAACCCCAAGTTTCTCTTCAAAGAATGTCAGTATGTCAGTATGTTCAGCTCTCTTATTTAATTCTCCATTTTAAAGTTTAACTTCCTTGTAGTTTTGGTAAACAACCTTTTCCACCAGTTCTAATCAGTAGTTCACATCTGTTCCCCCAGTCACCTGCTCCATCCTGACTCATCCTGGTCACCTGCTCTGGTCACCTGCTTTGACCCCTGGCAACCTGCTCTGACCTGCCAAACCACCCACCGCGCCACTCTGGCTCATACCCCTGCTCCCTTGAAAATAGCCAATCAGAGGGAATTAGACTAGGCTGTGCAGTCTAACCCTAGCCAACAGGGGAATGACCCATCAGCAGGGGTGACCTACATCAGGCATAAGTAGCCCTTCCCCTCCCTTGTCCGGGTGTGTGCTCACCTTTGTTCCATCTGTGAGACACAACCTCCTATAGAAGTAAATTGCCTCGCTGAGGAAATTTATATTTGAGTGCTACTTCTTTTGCGGCACTGAAAATTTTACTTATAACAGCTGGTTCTTGGGGACAGGAACCATGCCCAGCAAAAATCGAGGACGGTGCCTGCCACCTAGGAGCCACGGAATAATCATTCACTAACTTCAGCTGATGGTTGAAAACACAGTCCTGGAGTAGCCTCCATTATTTAATAAACCTTTTCTCTCTTCCCCCACCCACTTCTTTAGCCAACTACATCATAAAACAGACCCTTATATCACTATGAAGAAATAAAAATCTTGTCTTTGGAGTTGGGAGAGATAAGACTTACTTGGTTATTAACTGTATAGGTATTTGTATGTAGGTATTTTCACCTGGGTCTACCTCTTCACATTTGTTTTTCAGTTTAATTCCTCTCACTTGGGCACGGTGGCGCACACCTGTAACCCCAGCACTTTGGGAGGCTGAGGTGGGTGGATCACCTGAGGTCAGGAGTCTGAGACCAGCCTGACCACCTCTACTAAAAATACAAAAACTCGCCAGGCATGGTGGCACGCGCCTGTAGTCCCAGCTACTCAGGAGGCTGAGGCAGGAGAATAGCTTGAACCTGGGAGGCAGAGGTTGCAGTGAGCTGAGACTGTGCCACTGCACTCCAGTCTGGGCAACAAGAGCAAAACTCAGTCTCAAAAAATAAATAAATAAGTAAATTTCTCTATTCCTCTTTCCCAGCCAAATTTTTAAGTCAACCATATCACCTCAACAGTGGGCCTAATTAATTAGCATTTGAAAAGCAGTGTACTCCCTCAGAAGGATGGAGGGGGAGGGTAGCTTGGAGTCTGTTTTATTCAGAAGAACAAGATATTATCGTATGTGCTGAACTTTACCCAAATGTTTAATGCTGGAAAATGCTTGAAGAAAACCATCCTTCCATTGGCAGGAGGCGAAGTCTGACACAGAGGCATAACAAGAATATATATTGAGATATTTTTTCATTTTTACTTTACTTACTGTTTTCATTCCTGAATGTATATGCATATGTGTGTTATAAGAAGTCATTTAAAAAAACAAGCATGTTGTTCATCTATTCAGATTGGTTTTATTTTGAAACTGCCGTCCTCTCATGTAAATGTATCCTTTTTTAATGAGGCCATTAATGCTATTTACCTAGTAACACTTCAGTGTGTCAATAATATTACTTTTGCCAATAGAGCACTTAAGTGATTATTGCCTTTTCTGGTATTAAGTATCTTAATACCACTGCATTTAAAGAAGAGCGCCCAGGCCAGGCGCGGTGGCTCACGCCTGTAATCCCAGCACTTTGGGAGGCCGAGGTGGGTGGATCACGAGGTCAAGAGATCGAGACCACCCTGGCCAACGTGGTGAAACCCCATCTCTACTAAAAATACAAAATTAAGCCAGGCGTGGTGGCACGTGCCTGTGGTCCTAGCTACTCGGGAGGCTGAGGTGGAAGAATCGCTCGAACCCAGGAGGCAGACGTTGCAGTGAGCCGAGATTGTGCCACTGCACTCCAGCCTGGCGACAGAGCAAGACTCCCTCTCAAAAAAAAAAAAAAAAGAAAAGCACCCATACATCTAAAGAAAAAGACCCAAATACATAAGGCAAGTTTTTACTTTCAACAATAAGTATTGCATTTCTCCAAAGATCCAAATTTCCTTTTAGCCTTGGGCCAAGGAGACAGGCTGAGAGAATCCAAGAACTTCGAGATGGAAGTTACCTCATTCAACTTCTAATCTACGGCTGGAATACCCTCTATGGCAGTCCTGGCAGATGGCCATCCATCTGCTTGTATACTTCCAGGGCTGGGGAGCTCATTATCTCCCGAGGCAACTCATAAATTCTTTCGTATTTGAGCTAAAATTGGCCTTTCCATAACGTCTATCCACGGGTCCTGGCTGTGGAGCAACATAAGAAAGATCTTAAATATTTGAAGATCGCTGCCACATTTCCCCTTTGTCTTTTCCAAATTAAGATAACTGAATTGTTTTAAAATGAAAATTTTTGCCTGGAATCTGGAAGAAGAAGATGAAAATGACTGTGTGTTAAGCTGTTGCTATAAAGGAAACCTTTGTTGTAATTGCAGCTGACTGGGAAGGCGTCTCTTCCAGTATTTCACACTCGGGCATAGCCTACTATGTAATACCCCTCTTGGAAGTAACCTATCCCTCACCGAGCTACAAAGCATAAGAAGTCCTTCCTGGGTGAACAGAATCTTACAGCTTTTGCTCTTCTGAATTCCTCAAGAGACCCCAAACTCCTAAGCATTGCTCTGAGATAAAATTGAAAGGTTTCCTTTTAGGAGGGAAAATTAAATACATGAGACTAAACGCTTTTGGAGAGTAGAAACCAAAGCCGTTTTTCTTTACGTGTCTAATACTGTGTTGTACCTGGCAGATAGAAGCGGTACAATAAATTATTGCCCTGTTGAACAATAACGGAAAAACAGAACTGGTCAGCATGATGCTGAAATATATATATGATCAGAGTTATACAGATCTATGAAGTACATATGTACAGAACTATGTATATATACACACATGTGCATATATGCACATACATACACATATGTATACACACACACTTTTTTGCCTTTGAATGCCTTTGTAATGTCCCTGTGTTATTTCATAATTTATAGAACTCCAGACAAAACTATACTCTAGATAAATCGCAAACACCTGGGGTAATATGAAAACTGCCACCTTACTTTTGATATCCTGGGGTGGCTGCATTGAGAAGACAGAGCCTTTTCTCTGTACCTTCCATTGCTAAGTGATTGTGCTTTGCTCCCAGGTAGAAAAATGCCACCCTGTCTCTCATCCTCCGACCTCTTCCTCCTGTTTGAGTACATTGTCTCTTCAGTTGCTCTTATTATTGGAAGTGTTGAAGAAGAACAGGAAAAGGATTTGGGGAAGATTCTGCTTCTTTAATCCTTGCTTAACATTTTACACAACTTGACTTAAATGACCTTCCCCTGTTCTCATAGTGATTTTTGACCACTGTCCTTTGTGCAGCCAGAAGCCCCCCCCCCTTTTTTTTTTTTTTTTTTTTTTTTTTTTTTTTTTTTTTTTTTGGAGACTGAGTCTCACTCTGTTGCCCAGGCTGGAGTGCAGTGGCGTGATCTCAGTTCACCGCAACATCTACCTCCTGGGTTCAAGCGATTCTCCTGCCTTAGCCTCTCGAGTTGCTGGGATTACAGGCATGCACCACCATGCCCGGCTAATTTTGTATTTTTGGTAGAGATGGCGTTTCTCCATTTTGGTCAGGATGGTCTTGAACTCCTGACCTCAGGTGATCTGGCCACCTTGGCCTCCCAGAGTGTTGGGATTACAGGCATGAGCTACTGTGCCCAGCTAAAGCCCTGAGTTTTACCCTAGTTTTGCTATTTCCTGACTGAGTGGTTTATATCTGTAATGTCATATAATGGCACCTACCTAGACCAACTATGAGAATCAAATGACAAAAGATGAATGCGAAAGTATAAAGCTTATTACTGGTAAAATGCCGCTTTTAGATGTGAGCATAGTACCCCTTACTATGGTGGAACTAGTTAAACCCTTTATTTGTGAAAACGAATGGCAATGCCCCTTTCCCAGACAGGTGTGGTCAAAGTGGAAGACTCCCGGCTACAATGCAGGTCTATGGAAGATTCAGACTGAGAATTCTGAGTGCATACCCAGGCCTCTGTGTGCTAAAGACCCTTGGCTCCAACTCTTGAGTTGCCGTAAGTCACACGCCCCTTCCCCTGCCTCCACCCAGACTAAACTATGACCATGTAACTGAGTTAATTGTATGCAAAATGCCATACAGAAAATACCTGATGTCAAGTGGACCAAAACTTAGAAGGAGAATGTGGTCCGTCTGTAACATCTTTTACTTGACTGTGAACGCTAAGAGGACCAGCCCTGGATGTGTCTCGTTTCTTATTTTGTCTTTGGTGCCTGGCACATAATGGGCACCAAAGTTGTCTTGAAGAACTAATTGTCACAGCTGCTTATCTCCTCTGCAGAGTAGCAAATGGAAACAGAGACATGTGGTAGGAATGAATTAGGTTCTCACATGAGGTTGGGAGCTGGGCTGCAGAATGAGAGGCAGGTTATATTCTGATTAAGGATGATCTAAGTTTTTATTTTAATTTCAGTGCAAGCAGTATCCTTATGCCTAGACTAATAAATAAGATAAGAGACACTGAGGGGAGGGAGCTGCGTGATAACACAGTTGACAAGTGGGGATGGGACCTTTTCACATTCGATGTAGTCTTTGCAGCCAGCTACATTAACCAACATGCTGCCATGAGACCTGGGACTGTGTGAACCACACATGCATATATGTTTGCCCTTTCCAACACTTGTCCATAAGATCCCTGGGCAAACCCTCTGCTTACTGCATCCTTTGAAGCATGAGTAAACATCAAAAACATTTCTCCTTCTAACTCACTTCTACTTCCACACTGGTTCTGTGAGACATTTGCTGTAAGAATGAACCATTTATCCACCAAACAAGAGACAAGAAGAACACAGGGAATTTATTTTCTTTTAATCTGGAGTTTAAGTACTCTGATAGGATTGATGAATTTTCATACTGTCTTGCAATATGATATACCATCAGGCCCTTGCTTCCTTCAACCTCAAGTTCCTCAAATGTGAACCCCAACTTCAGGCTTACCAAGAATCCACAGTTTCATATTTGCCAGTTAGGATTTCATTTGACTCATCTGGACAAATGACAGGAGCAAATCCCATTTGCCAGAACTGTAGACCTCATTAGCTCTTTCTATTGGTTTATGCATTCAACACACTTACTAAGCACCTGTGTGCTTAATAGAGATTTTATAAAAAGTCTATAGTCTTATTATGAACTTGCCATGAACCTTCAAGGGACCTTTGGAAAAGAAATGGTAGGTAATTTTAAGATCAAGTTTCTGCTTTGTGGATATACCCGAGGCAAATACAAAGAAGGGAGAAGCTAAAATATAAATCCAGGAGAACAAGCTCACAGTCTATTAGTGAGAGCAGATGTGAAACAAGTAAGTGACCATAAACTCTAATAAGTACAACAGAGATCCTGAGAAGGGAGTAATTAATTCTGTTGGGAAGGGATTAGATAACGAAGCACGATGAACTTCTAGTGGGAGAGATTCCTAAACGGAATTTTGAGCAGTAAATAGGAACTCATATATCTGTGCGTATGTGGGAGGTGAGGTGGGGACTCTGGGCAGAATTCAACGTGTTAAAGTCACAGATGTATGAAATGGGATGAGCAGAAAACTCAAAGCAGCTTGGTACTGATTGAAGGTGAGATGGACGGAGGTGGACGATGGGTGAGGTGGGGTAGTAAGCAGGGACCTTGCATGCTGTGCTAAGATTTGAACTCCATTTGACCTAATAGGTCATATGGGGTCATGAAGGGGTTTTCAGCCAGGGTGTGAAGTGGCAAAGCTTGTTTTAGAGACATCATTCTGGCAGCCATTTGTAGACATATTGGAGGGAGCCAATCTAAAGGCAGGGAGACCAGCTAGAAGGCCACTGCAATAGTTTCTAAGACCTAGTGACATGATGTGATGGCGTGTGCCACTCAGCAGGGTGAGAACAAGTCACTTGCTCACTGTGTGCCTCAGCTGGCCCCATTTATGCAGTGAGGTCATTATGAATGTGTGATGAACCTTCAAAAAGACATTCATTAAAGACATGGCAGGTACATTTAAGATCAAATATTCTTAGTGGATATACCAGAAGCAAATAGATGGAAGAAACTAAAGATAAATCTAAGAGAACCAATTCCTTCCTGTGGGCTCCGGCCACCAGGAGCTTGGATCCATGAGACTGAATCATAATGCCCAAGCACAATGAACCCTGTCCATTCTGCACAGCATAGCAGCTGGCTGTGAGGGATGTTTCAAATGACAGGTTCTAGAGGTGGGAACCCCCTTTCCCAACTCTTCTGTTTTTTCATTCCAGGCAGCAGCTTCAAGTAGATCAGCAGGGCCAGCCTCAGGGCTTTCTGACATTCTCTCCCTGTAGCTTCCAAAAAAGATCTGGACTGACCTTCCCACCCTTGGAGCTGAGCTTGGGAAGTTAGCTTGCCTGGAATTGAATTTTAATAAGTGATGCTGAAATTCAGTAGTAAAAAATGTGGAGAGCCAGTATTGAGTGTCCCAAAGAACGCAACAGCTTGCAGCAACCGGTGACAGGAGAGCGGGCGGGGGACAACGAGTCTGGGGCTAGCGGCAGGCTTCTCCAGCGGCAGGCTTCTCTGACATTGTTGCCCATCCTGTGACTGGTGGGGGCTCTCTTCTTCTAGGGGCAGATGTCTTAAGAAAGGAAAAGAAAGTCAGAACCATTCTTGCAAGAAGGGGAGGAAACCAGGGCCCTCAGGGTGCCAAAGCCAGGGCTACCTCCAGAGCCATCAGCAATCTCTCTGACCTGCCAAAAGCTCCTCCCCGCTTCCCTGGTTAATAGGATGAGCTCACCAGGCAAAAGAATATGATGAAGCATTTCACTTATATAGTATTTTTCTTTCCAAACACTTAATAAGCATCTCTGGTCTCGCTGATCTTGCATTCTTCCAGTGAAGGGGCCAGGGATCCATGCTTGGCATTTCAGAGTTTGAGTGGCCTGAGAGATCATCTAGTCTTCTTCTCTCACTTCTAGAGATGTGGAAACTGAAGTCCAGGGAAGTGAAATCTGTTGCTGGGATCATAGGGATGCCTCTCCTTCCTCCCAGCCCTGCACACTTTTTGCTAGGCTCATGCGGCTGTTCTGTCCGTTTTGCACACGTTCCAGAGTGGGGAAATGGAGTTGGAATTAGAAATTAGTTTTGTGTAGCCCTTCACCCCAGCATGTGACTGGCTAACAGGTGATCTTAAACCTTAACAGGTTTCAGATCCTCTGTAAAATGGGATTAGTGTCGCCTCAACACCTACCTTGCAAAGTTGATTACTGGCAATCACACTTGTGTAAGTGGTGTAGTCTTGGCAAACAGTAGGTGCTAAATAATGTCTGGCTGGAGGAATGGGGCCCTGTTCCCATATGGCATTCATCCAGCCAGTGTATGTAGTTGGGGGAGGGATAGACAGGACTCCTGAGGCCCAGATCCTCCCTGAAGCAGGAGGCCCAGCGCCCACCCAGGCTAGCCAGCCAGCCCTCCCTGGGGAATGCAACGTACCGAATAGTCTATAGCCCCGATAGTATACCTCACGCCTGAGACCTGTCCAGGGACATCTGTGAGCAAACCATTCACAGAGAGCTTCATGAAATTGTGGGAGTGCTGATGACCGGGTGTGGGGGTACAGGCCATTGAAGGTGAAAGGGCTGGTGTGATCAGTTTGGTGGTCTGCCAAAGACAGAGGTACTGCGGATTGGATAAGAGGGAGCTAATAGCTTTGAGGGGGTCATGCGTCCCTTGCACCTCCTCCTATTTCCCCAGGACCCCCTCTTCGCCCAGCCTCCTCCTGAGGGCAGATCTGTTGTCTTAGGATGAACCACACGGTGTACTGTAATGAACTGCGTGCCAGAAAGCGGGGTTGCCTTCTGGGTCCTGCCACTTGCTCTGCCTGTGTTCTCGGCCTGGTCCCTTCACCTCTCCTGGCCTCAAGGTCTTCATGCCTAACAGATGACGCTCCTCCCAAGATGTTAGTATGCGTACAATAGTGCCCTGGACAGATCCCATGCAAGCTGACGCTCTTCAGCCTCCTCTACAAGGTGTCTTGTCTCTTCCCGTGAAACCTCCAGCTCTCTCCATCTTCCGCACCACTGAGGCCGCAGTCTCTTCTGTAACGGGGCACGCTCGTCTCCCGCGCTGTTCCCAGATCGCCACCAGGAGGCGCCCCTTGCTTGCTGAAGCCGGTCGGGCTAATAACTCCTGGGGGCCGGGGCGGGCTGCCCCTTTGCGCAGGGCGGTGGAGGGTGCGGGCTGCGCCGGGCTCCCCACCTGAGGTCGGTACCCCTCAGTACCCGCTCGGCCGCGCGCCCCTCGCCCCAGCCCAGCGCCGCTCCCCAGCCGGGCGCCTCCAGCTCGGCCCCGGCCCCCGGGCGGCAGCAAGTTTGCCCCCGGCCGCGCGGACCCGCGCCAGCCCCTCGCGCCGCCGCCCCCGCCGTTCCCGCAGACCCCGCCGCCCCAGCGCCTGGGCTACCGGGCGAGACTCCGAGGGGCGCAGAGGGGCGTGCGGCTGCCCGCGGGGCGCCGGCCCGGCCCCGAAGGGGCGCCCCCCCGGCCGGCCGTGCGCGGGGCCGCCGCAGTTCCCCGGCTGTCCGCCGGGCGGCGCCCCGCGCCTCGCCGCGCTCCTCCCGCGCTCCCCGCGCCGGGCTCGCTCGCGGCCGGACACAGACTGCCTTCAGCTGCCGGCGGATCGGGCTGGAGCCGCCGCGGCTGCTGCGGAAGAGAAAAAACGGCAAACAGCAGCCCCGCGGCCGGCCCAGCAGCGCCCGGCCCACGGCTCAGCCTCCGGAGTGCCGAGCCGCCCAGGTAAGGGCAGGGGCCCTCCGCGGCGCCCCCGGGCCGGCTCCCTGCGCTGCCCCCGCGCCCCCGAGTTCCCTCCGCGCGGGCCCCTCCCGCACCCGCACCCGCACCCTGACTTCTGACGTCTCCGCCGCTCCTGCCCTCGGGGGCTCGGCCCCGCACCCCTGCCCCGGCCCCCGCCTCCGCGCCCTCCTCCCCGCTCCCGCCTCCCTCCAGCCCGGTCCCTGGCACTCCGGTCCCTGCGTCTCCGGATTCGCCGCCGAACCCCCACCGCTCTGCTCCCGTAGTTCCTTCAGTCTCCATCCCGGTCCGTCTCCCTCCCTCCGCATCCCTTCCCGGGGCTCGCCGTCCTCCCGCTCTGGTCCTCACCCTCCCCGTACAACTCCCAGCCCAGCCTCTGCCCCCTGCAGGGATGACGGGCCCCTTCCCAGCCTGACGCGTCTCCCCCACACCTCATCATCCTCCGCTTCTCCCAGCGCCGCTGTTCCCGGGCTACAGCTCCCCATCCCGGCTCAGCTCTGCGTCCCACCAAGCCCCCTCCCCCTCCCCTCACTGCCATCTGCCTCGACTGCCCCCTACCCCTGCACTGGACTCTGGCCACCACCACACCCCCCACCCTGCACGCCGTCTTGCTTGGGGGAACCAGCGTCCTATCAGAAATGACCCTCTTTCCCGGGGCAAATGGGATTCCCACCCATCCCACCCTAGTTCACCCGAGTGGGAAGTGAGGAAGAAACTCCAGAGACCTGCATTGGGCGCGTGATGGGGGAGGGGGCTGGGGTGGAGGGGGAGGGGAACTGATTGAGATTCTCTCCAGTGAGGTCTGGCAGAGCTGTGCGCTCCGACCTGGCCGGGGTGGAGGGTGTGCAGGCGACAGCCGGGACATGGGATTCAAGGCACTGAGCACCTGTGTCTCTTTCCCTGGCTCCCTTGAGCTGAGCAAAGTGAGGGGAGGAGTTGGAGCCTGGGGAGAGTTGGCTGAGGCCTTGCGGTGGTGGAGGCGGCGGCGGAGGGGGCTGGGCCCCCGGTGCCTTTGGCCCGTCTGCCTGGCAGTGGTGGGGCAATGCGGGCCGAGCCACTCCCGGGCTGGACCTTGGGCTGCGTGGCTCTTGGCATCTGTAGTTGATGCTGCCATCTTCCTCTTGGTGCTGTTGTCTGGTGATGCCACGCGGTGCCACCTCCCTGCCTCCCTCCAGTGGCTCTCCTGGGCATGTCTCCCAAGGGTCTGGGTTGTCTGGAAAGAGGAGGGGAGCTGTGGGCACAGCTGGGCCCTTTTGCCAGGCAGTGGGCAGCTGTCAAGACCAGACCAGAGGGCTGGTCAGGAGGACTGAGCCCTGCCAGGAACAAAGAACTACCTTCACTCTCACTCCCTATGGGTCACCTGGGTAGTAGCGACACTTCTAGGAGCACCTGGAAACTGCGGGTGTGGTAGCCCGGGGCAGAGAGACCGCCTGGGTTGGCAGTGGGCATCTGAGAGACAAATCCGGTCCTGTCTTACTCCCTGAGCGTGTGCCTGCATGGTCAGGAGCGGGGGGCTCGGTGAGGTCGACTGTGTTCCGATCCCACAAGGGACGGGAGCCCCTGGAATTCCACTGGGCATCATCATGCTGGCTTTATTTGCTGAAGCTGCTGCTCAGGCTTCATCATTAATCAGGTTTATTATTTTTCTTACTGGCTGGATGTGTTCCTCAAGGTCATGACCCTTCAGAGAGTTAATCTAATATGCACACATTACAGTGTTTGGGATTGTTTAATTTTCCATATTTTGTTGATTCCTTGTGGCCCGGGCTTGCCCACCAGCCTCCCGCCGGCCTCACCAGCTCCACCCCCCTGTCCTCTTCTGGACCTGCCACCTGAAACCTAGAAGCAGCACTGGTCCCTCCGGGTAGGGGAGAGGCAGATACTCAGGAGGGGAGGTTGGGAGGAGATCTTGATTTTCTGTGTTTTCCGCATCCCCCCATCTGGGCATCTTCATCGGTGGCTGCTATCTTCCCCAGCACTGAAAGTTCTTCCAAGAGCCCGGTCAGCTTCGAGGTCTGATTTCCAGTTTGGTTTTCCCTTAGGATGGAGAGGGAACTTTAGTACCGGGAGAGAGGCAGAGACTCTGGGAGAAGGTCCCAGCTGCAGGGAATCAGGGCATCCAGGAGAGGGGAGCTCAGCTGCTTCTGAGGTGGTTCTCAGTCATGCAGAGATGGAAAGGAGGAGAGGGGGACCGGCCCTGGGAGGGGAGAGACTGCTCTGAAAGCAGGAGGAGCAGCGAGGAGGAAGCTGGCCTTCGTGTGGCTGGCGAGGGTGGGCAGTGCTGAGTGTGTGTGGGAGGGACGCAGCTCTTGATGCTTCTGCATAGTACTAATCTCGTTTGTGTGTATGGGGTTCTGCAGTGTTCCGGATGCCTCTCAGAACAATTACTTCATTTGATCTCTGCTACAGTCCTGCGAGCATCTCATCACTCCTTACAGGCAGCCTTATAAGGAGGCCCTAATGACCCAACAGAAACTGAGGCTCAGAGAGGCTGGATGCCTTATCCAAGGCTCCATACCTGGGTCCCAGGCCTCTGGACGCTTAGTCCAGTGCTGTTGGGCAAGTTCCTGTTGCTTTTTAAGGTCTCAGCCATTCAGTCCTCAGAAAGCCCACCCTTGGCCCAGCCCATTCCTCAGTTCATCCCCTTCACCCTCCCCAGGCCTGGTAGAGTCTTCGCTCTGCAGTCTCCTTAGCCTTAGACAGGTTGCCTGGGTGTCCCGCCACCCCCAGACCCAACTGACCACCCCCTACCCCAGGTGGGCACTGCCTCTTGCCTCCCCCTTGTGGAGAGAGCTGCTGGGTTCCCCCAGGCATGCAGCCGGGGTGCCTAGGGCACCCCCCTTCCCTCTCTCTGGTGCCTTAGGTCTCAGCCCACTCAGTTCTTTTGGGCACTTCAAGTGTCCACTCTGACCTTTGCTCTCCCACTGCCATGGTCATCACTGGGCGTTTGGCTGTTCACTCTAAGTTATGGTACTGAGAGCTTCCTTGCTGAGCCTCCGATCTCTGTTTCCAGCCAACCTGCCGCTGGGCCTGTCTTCTTACAGAGGGTGGCGCTTCTCACAGGGGACCCTGTCTCAGCAGCTCTCAGTGGCCTGTGGGCTGCTGAATACAGGCAAATGCCTTCTAATATGCCTTGGAGGTGAAGGTCCTCTGCATGCTGGCCCCAAGTTTATGTCATACCGTGGTGTCTGACATGATCCTGTCCGCCCTGCCCCTGGCACTGTGTGCCCTCACCCTGACCCTTAACATTTCCTTCTCTTTCCCTCCCATCCACATCTTGATCAGCCTTTGAGGTGCTGCTGAAAGAGGAACCAGCTCCAGCTACCAAGTGGCAGGCAGACCTGGGTTCCTATCCTCGAATCACTCCCTGAGTGACCTTGGACAAGTTGCCTCACCTCTCTGAGCCTCACTGCCCTCACCTGTAAAATGGGGATAATCACACCTGCTTCAGAGGGTTGGCAGCATGGAATGTGAGTGGGAGCCTGATGCGTCTGATGTGAAGGGCGCCTGCGTGGTGTTGAGGGCACATTCTCTGGGCGGCCTCCTCCTGCCCTCCCTCTGTGTGGGCCAGCGGAGCCCCCTGCTCCTGCCTGGGTTTGGTAATCATCTGCCTGTGTGTCTCCCCACCCAGACGGCAGATCTCTGGAGGAGCAAGACCTTTGGCTGACACCTTTTCACATTCTCTGACTCTCAACAGAGCGCGGCTGTTCTTCAGCATCCTGTAAATCGGCCCTGTTCATAGTAAGGACATAAGAAATAATTGTTGCTTGATTATAACATTCTGTTACATAAAATAGGGTATGCTTTACATTTAGCACATTCAATATGAACAAAAAAACTTATGCCACAGTCGCAGAATTATGGGAAGGAAGGACAGAAAGAATCAATTTAACATTGTATTGACTGCATACTCTGCTGGTTTCGCTCAGTCAGTCCAGCTACCCTGCGAGTTAGCTGAGGGCATCTCCTTTTGCACAGAGGAGGTTGGGAATCCCAGGGGTTCACACACTCTGTCCCACATCCCAGACTAGTGAGTGCTGCAGGACCCCAGCTTCTTCCCCTATACTTGGGCATCCTTTGCTTTAAAAGGTGAGAGAGAGACACGTTTTGATTCATCATGGGTTTTCTTTAAACAACTGAGTCCTTGGCGGGGCGTGGTGGCTTGTGCCTGTAATCCCAGCACTTTGGGAGGCCGAGGTGGGTGGATCATGAGGTCAGGAGTTCAAGATCAGCCTGGTCGTCATAGTGAAACCCCACCTCTACTAAAAATACAAAAATTACCCGTGTGTGGTGGCACGCACCTGTAATCCCAGTTGCTTGGGAGGCTGAGGCAGAAGAATCACTTGAACCGGAGAGGCAGAGGTTGCAGTGAGTGGAGACTGCCATTGCACCCTAGACTGGGTGACAGAGTAAGACGCTGTCTCAAAAAAAAAAAAAAAAAAATTAGCCAGACGTGGTGCCATGCACCTGTAGTCCCAGCTACTCGGGAGGCTGAAGCAGGAGAATCGCTTGAACCTGGGAGTCTGAGGTTGCAGTGAGCCAAGATTGTGCTACTGCACTCCAGCCTGGGTAACAAAGTGAGACTCAGTCTCAAAAAGAAAACCCCAAAAAACAAAAAGCAGTGGAGCACTGAAGTCATCTACACAGAGCCCAGCAGGGATGGGGTGGTTGTGGAGTCCCCTGGTGGGGGGCAGGACCCTCCTCTCCTGCAGGGTGATAGTTTGGATGGATAGCACACCAAGACACCCGCTCTCTGGGAACATGGCGTGTGTGTTGATTGCACCTGCCAGCAGCATTCAGACCTGGCAGGAGCTGGCAGGTGTGCTGAGGGATGGGAGAGGGACAACTCACAGTGAGAAGGCTGAGAAGGGGCTGCGCGGCAGGATGAGGGGAGAGAGGATGGTCTGAGGATTGAGCGCTCAGGCACAGTGGATGGGGCAAGGGAGAAAAGCGTCTGCATGCAGCAGAAGTCTGGAGCCAGAGAGCAGTGGAGCGTCACGGTGGACGGAGTGTGTAGAACTGCTGGAATCCAAGAGGACACTGACCACCAAACGGAAAAGGCTCAGCTCAATGCAGCAGGTTCAGGGGAGCCGGTGAAGTTTCGTGGGCAGAAGAGTGCTGTGCAGAAGCGCAGCTTGAGGGCTGGGGCCTGGGCGCCGGTGACTGTGAGGCGAAACGGGGGTAATCTTGAATGACATTTCTAAGAACAGCAGAGCGAACTGACAGATTGGATGCAGCAGATGAAGGAGCAGGAAGTGTCGGAGATAACTTAGAGATTTCCAGTGCTGGGGACCAGGGGGAATGGCGACGCGAAGGGAATAGGGAAGCCGGAGGGGAAGCTGACAGTGCGCCTGTATGTCCTGTGCCCTGAGGAGGGGCCTGGAGCATCTGGGCTTGTCTAGGGCTGCGGGGTTCCTGGGCAGCAGTCACTGTGTGGTCTTGTGCAGGAGCAAGCCTGGGGCAGGTGCCGCTGGAGGCGGCTCTAAGGCATCTCACATGCCCCGGTCTCACCTCCCCAGCCTCCTGCCAGCTCGCCACCCTCCCTCCATGGTACCGGGACTCTGGTGTCTGATACTGCCATGGAAGTTCCTCTGTCTGTGCCTGTCATCACCAGGGACTGAGCATGGAGCTACGGTCCAAATGGGCAGGGCCTTGTTGGCTTTGTTCACTGAAGTATCCCTAGTTCTTGCACAGAGCAGGTGTTAAGTCAATATTTGTCCCATTTAAGGGGCCTCAACTCACATTTAACAGACGCTTGTTACAGAGATAAATTCAGAGGCTACGGAGGGTGAAGAGCAGCCGGGCAGTGGCGGCTGTGTGGCCTTAGGCTTCCTGGAACAAAGTGGCTCAGGCTTTTCGTGTAACCCCCTCCTCTCCTCTGTGTCCAGCCTCTCGGTGTCTGCTTGTGTTGTCAAAGTGAGGCTGACATCGTTTGCCACAGAGGGGGCAGGGACAGGCCCCTGATGCAAACAGTGCCCCAACCTGTGCACCCTCACCTCCCACCTAAAGTTGGAGAGCAGGGAGACCCAAGTGGTGAGGGTGATAGGTATGCTGTGCTGCGGGTGACGGGAGAGGGGACGCAGACGCCTGAGTGCCGAGTCACGTGGGCATCTCAGGAAGGGGCCAGGCTAGGATTGCTGCCTCAGTGTCCTCTCTATAAACAAAGGCATAGAATACATTCTACTTCACGGAGCTCCCGGTTGAGTGTGATAATCCTGTGAAGGCCCTGGGGTCTCTGCCACAGCCTCCGGGAGGGACCGGGGAGGGGCTGGTCCTTAGGACAGAGGCGTCGTAGTGGTGGTCTGAGAGCATGACTGGGCAGTAGACACAGGTTTAGAACCGGAGTTTAAGGGCCAGAGTTAAAGAGGAGGATTTAATAGAATGAGAAATCAATAGCCCAGAGGAGGTTAAGATGTGTAAGTGAGAGGCTGGCCGCAAGGTACACTTCATAAAAAAGAAAAGTTTAAGAAGGTGTGGAACATGGGGCGCATCTGGGGGCAGGGGAAGCCCGTGTTGGCTGGTGTCTGCTCTCCCTGTTCTCCAGCCTGGGGAGGCTGCCGAGAAGGTGGGCTGCGTTGGGAGTGCTCAGGTAGCCTGGGTGGGAACCTCCGTCGCTCCCCCTGAGGCTGTGTGGTGCAAGGGCTGGCTTGGCCACTTCCAGATCAGATGCACGGGACAAATCCCAGCTCTTCCAGTTCCCGCAGCATTGGGCACAAGCCCAGCCCGGCCTCTGTGAGTCTCGGCAGCTGTGCTGAACACCCAGTCCGTGGCAGCAGTTGTTATGTGCCGTCGTTATTGTGTTACAGCCTCATAGCGTCTCTCCTAGCCCGGCCCCGTTCCTAAGGCTCTATGGAATAGTGTCCCTAGCAAGGCTGGTGCAAAGCTGGAGATTAGGGAGGCAGCAAAGCTACTTTGTTTTTGTTTTTTTGTTTTTTTTGAGACGGAGTTTCGCTCTTGTTACCCAGACTGGAGTGCAATGGCGCGATCTTGGCTCACCGCAACCTCCGCCTCCTGGGTTCAGGCAATTCTCCGGCCTCAGCCTCCTGAGTAGCTGGGATTACAGGCACGCGCCACCATGCCCAGCTAATTTTTTGTATTTTTAGTAGAGACGGGGTTTCACCATGTTGACCAGGATGGTCTCGATCTCTTGACCTCGTGATCCACCCGCCTCGGCCTCCCACAGTGCTGGGATTATAGGCGTGAGCCACCGCGCCCGGCCATATTTTTTTTTTTTTAACACAGAAAAGTCTACAGTGGGTTTAGTCCAAGCCCCAGAGAGAAGAGGGGCCCAAAGCCCAGGGTGTTTAAGTCACTTGTCCAAGCAGTGTAGCAGGGGAGTGGCAGAGCTGGAGCATAGGCCCAAGGCTCCAGTCTTCCCAGCCTGTGTCTTTTTTTTTTTTTTTGAGATGGAGCCTAGCTCTGTCGCCCAGGCTGGAGAGCAATGGTGTGATCTTGGCTCATTGCAACCTCCGCCTCCAGGGTTCAAACGATTCTCCTGCCTCAGCCTCCCGAGTAGCTGGGATTATAGGCACCCACCACCACGCCTGGCTAATTTTTGTATTTTCAGTAAAGACAGCGTTTCACCATGTTGGTCAGGCTGGTCTTGAACTCCTGACGTCAGGATATCTGCCTGCCTCAGCCTCCCATAATGCTGGGATTACAGGCATGAGCCACCATGCCCGGCCTAGCCTGTGTCTTTTACTGGGTCTTGTGGCCCTCCATGCAGGAGCGAGAGGGCCAGAAAAGAGAGGCTTCAACAAATTGTTCGGTCCATTGCAGTATCCAAACAAAATCGGACTAGAGCTAAGCAGGTGGATGATTTTGATTCTTTAAGGCGCTAGTCTGTGGGCTCCTTGGGGACACGGATAGGGCCTTGTGGTTTGTCTCTAACACTAGGCTGACACAGGTGTGAATCCAGCAATGACGACGACGATAATAATAGCTAATAATTATTCCGTGCTTATTATGTGCCAAGTACAATGCAAAGTGCTTTCCATATATTATCTTAATCTTCTTAATGACTGCTGTGAACTGAATGTTGGTGTTCCCCCAGAATTCATATTGAAATCTTAACCCCAAAAGTGATAGTATTAGGAGGTGGGTGTTTGGGAGGAGATTAAGTCATGGGGTAGAGCCCTCATGAATGAGATTATGGTCTTAAAAAGGAAACTCACAAAGCCCCTCGCCCCGCCCACCGTGTGAGCACACAGTGAGGAGGCCCCGACAATGAACCCTCACTCGACACTGAATCTGCCAAGCACCTGGATCTCGGGTTTTCCCGCAACCAGAACTGTGAGAAACAGACTTCTATTGTTTACCAGCAGTTTATGGTGTTTTGTTACGGCAGCCCAAGTGCACTGCGATAATGATATTAAGGTTAGTATACCCATTTTACAGATGAGGAAGCTGAGATTCAGAGCAGATGATTCATTAGCCCAAAGTCCCACAGCTAGTAAGAAGCAGAGTTGAAATGTGCACCAAGGCAGCATGATTTCAGGCTCTAGTGGGAAATCCTTCGTGTGCACGCATGCATGCTTATGGGTGTGCAAGTGTATGTGGAATATGCGCCGATCCCTCCCTAATTCCTGGACCCCACCTCTGGCTACCTCACAACTCTCACTACTACTTCTTTTTTTCTTTTGAGACAAAGTCTTGCTCCATTGCCCAGGCTGGAGTGCGATCTCTGCTCACTGCCACCTCCGCCCCCCAGGTTCAAGCATTCTCCTGCCTCAGCCTCCCCAGTAGCTGGGATTACAGGCAACCACCACACCTGGCTAATTTTTGTATTTTTAGTGGAGATGGGGTTTCACCATGTTGGCCAGGCTGGTCTCGAACTCTTGGCCTCAGGTGATCTACCTGCCTCAGCCTCCCAAAGTGCTGGGATCAGAGACAGGAGCTGCTCCACTGGCCCCCTCACTATTACTTCTATGCTTCTATTCCTTATCTCTTAGGCAAGGAGGCCAATGCTCATTTCCAGAACTGGCACCCTCAAGCCCCAGTCCAAGCCCATCCAGCCATCAGCAGGCATGGAGAGTGAGCCGTGGCACCTCCATGCATTCTGGGACCCGTCTTTCCTTGGCCTGATTTCTTTGACCCTTGAGTGAGAGGGTCACTGGCAGTATTGGGGAAATGATTAAAGAACCAGCCCCTGAATCGTGTGCCATTCTCTTCCACCACGAAGGCCATCCAGGCAAGGGCCTGGGGTGGAGGCAGGAAGAAGGCAGTGGCATAAAGCATTGATGAGACCTTCTCCTAAGCTGCTGAGTCTGAGCACTGACTGGTGCTCAGGTGAGACAGGACTCCTGGAGGTTCAAAGCAGCCCTGCCCCACAGGACCAACCAGGCTTGTATCCACTCACCCACCACCTCCTCCAAGGGCCCGGCTGGTTGGGTCAGGTTAGTCACCCTGGGTTGGTAGCTGGAGATTAGCAGGAGTGGAATCTGACTGGGGTCTTGGAATCTCAGCAGCAGCAGCAGAATAGGGAGTCTCTTTGGAAGAAACCCGATGGTAGCATTGCTAGAGTCATGGTCGTTGTTGCTCCTGACAGCATCTTCCCTAGTCTCATTTGGTTTCTGAGATCACAACACAACAGTGTCCTGGCATGGTTGGTGATGGGATGGAAGCTGGAGCATCTGTTTTTGGAGGTAGCAGAGGCATCTTCAGGATTAAAGAAGACAAGAGTGGGTTTGGGCGGGGGCACGGGGTGTGCAGAAGACCCTGTAGAGTTATTTCCAGGTGGGAGGCCAGCACAACTCTGCCTTGTGCTGAAGCTGCAATGCCATTTTTTTTTTTTTTTTTTTGAGACAGAGTCTCACTCCGTCACTAGGCACGAGGCTGGAGTGCAGTGGCGCGACCACGGCTCACTGCAACCTCCGCCTCCCAGGTTCAAACAATTCTCCTGCCTCAGCCTCCCGAGTAGCTGGCCATTTTCTCTTTTTGTTTTGTTTTGTGTTTTGTTTGTTTTGAGACAAAGCCTCACTCTGTCACCCAGGCTGGAGTGCATTGGTACAATTACAGCTTACTGTAGCCTCAACCTCCTGGGTCCAATTGATGCTCCCAGTAGCTTGGGACTGCAAGTATGCGCCACCACGCCTGGCGAATATTTTGAATTTGTAGAGATGGAGTCTCACTGTGTTATCCAGGCTGGACTCAAACTTCTGGGCTCAAGTGATCCCCGATGTTGGCCTCCAAAAGTGCTGGGATTACAGGTGTGCACCATCGCGCCCGACCCACAGTGCCACTTTCTGATGGTAGTCACATGCCCAAAGGCTTATCATGTTCTTGGTGAGTTGTGCCCTCTCCCCCAAAGAGCTCAGAGGGCCATAAACCTGAGAGGCAGTGGGTTGTTAAAATTATTGTCCCAGACTCTCAGAATTTCAGTAACTAGCTGAAAGCCATATAGTTATTTGATTGGGAAGTTGGAGCGGTTCTCAGGACTCCTGCCCCCTGCCCAGGGTTGTGTCCGCCACCCTGTGCCTTCCAGCCTGTACAGTGGCAGAGGCAGCAGTCCCTGGGAACAGCTGCTCTTCCCAAGGTAGAGAATATCACATGGAAGAAAGCAGCATCTGTCAGCTTAACGATAACGCCTGTTGTATTGCTGGGAAAACTGAAGCCCAGGGAGGTTAAATGAATCCCAGAATCTTATTATTGAAGGAACTTGAGGTCATTGCACTGGACGTCCTACCTGAGCTTCGGTTATCTCCCGAGGGCGGTTATCCCGTCTCAGCCGCTGCTGCCTTCTCCTCTTCTGCCTCTGTCTCCATTTTTCCCTTACCACGTTCCAGGCACTGTTCTAGATGCTTTCTATGTATTAAGTTGATTCTCCAGCCAACCCTATGAAGTAGGTACTGTTGTCTCACTTTACACATGAGGAAATAGACCTACAGAGGTTATGTAGCCTGCCCAAGATGACACATGAGCCAAGGGATACAGCCAGGATATGAATTGAGGCAGCCTGTGCCATGCTCTGGAATGCTAAGGCAGGCCATCCCTGAGTTGGGCAGCTGTGAAGGAGGGAGCACATGAAAGCACCCAGTGCCCTTCCCGACATAGAAAAGATGCTCAGTCGATGCGGGTGACTTCTAAACATACCAGGAGGTTTTACCTTAGACTGAGCCAGATTGACCTCCCATGTGTCTTTTTTTTTTTTTTTTTTTTTTCCTGAGATGGAGTCTCATTCTGTTGCCCAGAGTGGAGTACAGTGGCGTGATCTCGGCTCACTGCAATCTCTTACCTCCTGGGTTCCAGGGATTCTCCTGTCTCAGCCTCCCGAGCAGCTGGGATTACAGGTGTGCACCACCACACCAGGCTAATTTTTGTATTTTTAGTAGAGATGGGGTTTCACCATGTTGGCCAGGCTGGTCTTAAACTCCTGACCTCAGGTAATCCCGCCTGCCTTGGCCTCCCAAAATGCTGAGATTACAGGCGTGAGCCACCGTGCCTGGCCCCCATAGGTCTTCGTTCTGTACCTTCCTTGGGACCCCATTCTAGCCTTCTGAATGTGAAGCTACCTAATGAACAAGAAGCAAAGCCAGCAGTCAGCCTCCTCCTACCTGAGTTTCCAGGACTCTTCCCCAAACTGAAATCCCCTGGCCAGGAAGATGACAGCCTTGGGGGAAGCTCAGAGACATGCCCAAGGCTTGGACTTGCCTCATGAGGGAGATAGATCCTTGGCCACAGGGCTGCGCTCAGGATTGTCACACATCCGTTCGTTAGCACGGGTTTCCAGAGTGCCTCCTATGTGCCAGGCACAGTCACGGAGCAGCACTGGCGGGCCCATCCCAAGGCTGAGCCCTTACCAAATGTGCGCACAGATGCCTGCCAGGTCTGTCAGATACTAGTTTGGGTGTGTGGGGTCCTGGGGACAGGAGTCTGAGGACTAGAGAACTGCTGCTTCTCATCTGCTCCTAGGAGGCTGGTGGGGATGCGGACACCCCATCTGGGGGCCAACATTTCAGTTGTCCCAAATCTAAGAGCATACAGTGAGCAACTAGATGGAGGAAGCACACCAGTTTATTTATGCTAAAATAGCACCAGCCGACTCTCCTTTGAAAAGTGAGAGTCCTGCCAGAGTCCAGAGTAAATAGGCCGGAACATGAGATCTGCCAGGTGGGGTGCAAATTGGCAGTAAACAAAGCAATCGGGCTGTTGGAGTAGTGGAAGTCAGCTGAGAAAGTGCATTTCTCCTGCACGGAGCTGTGGGTGGCAGCTGCTGGGCTCTGTCTTCCCCTCAGCTCCTTTGGGGAGGGGAGTAGGATGGGGGATGTCAAGAGCTTGACCTTGGGCTCTAGGGGTGGAGGAGGAGCCAACTTTTGTCCTGTATTCCTGGGCCAGTAATGCTGCTGCTCTTGCGGCTTCTCCAGTTGCCGGCCTGCATTACTGCAGGTCCTCACGCCAGCCCTCCATGCAGGTCTTAATAGTCCCGTTGGACAAGGGAGAACACAGTTGCCCAGAGAGCCTGAGACACTGGCACAAGGTCACACAGCTGCACCCGGGCTTTGTGGTTTGGTGTTGCCCCGGTCTGTCTTCGTCTCTTCAGCCACTGCTTCTCCGTGTGGCCAGTGCCTTTCTAAGGAACTTCCAGCTCCCGGCAGGGGAAGAACCTGAGCAGCCCAGCTGGGGGATGGATAAGGGTGGGGCCGGTAGAGCAAGGTCAGGCCACGCTTGGATACTTTGGGGAGGTCATCAGAGATCATTATCTGTCTCCCTACATGCACGGGCTCCCCTGCACAGGGACTGTTTGCTTCTGCATTCTTTCCCCAGCACCCAGGACAGCGCTGGGTGCTCAGTATGCATTTAGTGGGTGAACAGCTGTTTTGGTGAGCCGCTTGTTTGCAGAGGCCCTGGACCCTGGAGCCCTAGATGAGCAATGAGCCTTGGCTCTGGAAAGCTTGGATGGGTCCCTTTGACTCACAGGTGTGTGGGATTGAAAAGTGGATTGTGTGATCTCAAAACACATTTCCCCTAGTGGATGACAGGACTGGTTTCTCAGGTTAGTGTAACTGACGATGGAGCTGAACCAGTACAAAGAGTAACCCCGGGCCTGCCTGGACCTTGGCCCCAGGCACTCTAACCCTCCTAGAGCCCTGATGAGCCTGGCATCAATGGGTCAAGGGAGACTGTACTGGGGTGACTGGTGAGAGCAAAGGTGGGGTTTGGGGTGACAGCACTAACTTCTGGAGCAGGCACTGCAGCTGCTGTGAGTCAGGAGGAGGCTCTGGGAGCATGGATTGGACCTGGGGTACTCCTCCAGACACACCCAGTGTGAGCTAGGGGCTGCGTGCGTCCTGGGGGCGTTTATCCTCATGCAGAGTTAGTTATGTGGCAGGACACTGGGCAGGTCGGGGTTGGGTACCATGGTGGTAGAGAGCCCTAGGAAGAGGGGCCTTTTTGTGGGAATGACAAAGGTACCTGCGATCTGTAGGGTGGGCTGAGGTCCCATTCCACCTTCCACCTCCCTGGCTTCTGGAGCCCATCAGGGACTGCATCGTGAACGCCCAGTGGCTCTGGACCTCCCTGGTCAGGGCTGCCAGGCAGGTTTCCCCTCCTTGCCCTTCTCAGCGGATCCATGGTGCCTGCAGTGCTGGGTCCAAAGAAGTCCGAGACTTGTCAAGTGTGGGCTCCCTGGGAAGGATCGTGGGACCCACTGTGATGTCTGACATGGCCACAGGGTGCCATGGCTTTGTGAAGTCAGATAGAGTCCAGCCATCTCATCTTACAAGTGAGGGTACTGAGGCTCAGAGAGGGGAAGGAACTTGCCCGAGATCATGTAACTTGCAGAATTGGAGTTTGAAATGGGGTCCCCTGGCCCCTAGTGCCTTTGATCTCATCCCTTTCATTAGACGGACTCACCCAGGAGTCTGTCATCAAACCAAGGGAGCATGTGTCCTGCTGCCCGCCTGACCTAATGCAGTGCCCACCCCTGCTGCAGCTCCCAGCCAGCCCCATTCATACTGGGCAGGGTGTGGAAAGAGCCGCAGAAGCAGCTCTGTCCTCTGGGTGTTGTGACTCTGAGAGGCACATGGAGAAGAGACCAGCAGTGTGTCGCAGAAACCACAGTAGGCAGTTAACATACACCCATCAGACCCAACCAAGGTTAGCCACATGCTAAGTCGCTGTGTCCAGGCTGGGGGTGGGGGCAGAGCAGGACAAGCTGATGGCTCTCCTCTGAGCAATCCAGGGAAGCTTCCTGGAGGCAGTAGGGCTTTGGGAAGGATCGGGCTTAACTGGGGCACAGAGAGAGGCTGGTCTGATGTGTGGGAAGTAGCCTGCTGTGGTGAAGGGTGATGGGAGGGCCTGGGTAGCTGGAGTTAGAGTCCCTCCCTTACTCACTGTGCAGCCTTGGACAAGTTTATTTATGTACCTGAAGCCTCTGTTTACTCAGCAATAAAATGGGGACAATAAAAAACCTAATCTCACAGGGCTTGGGGAAGAGCAAATAAGATACCACCTATGAAAGGGCCTCTTATAGGTGTTTTCAGTACATACTGTGTGATTTTATTTATATGAAGTTCAAAAACAGGCGAAGTAATCTATGGTAATAGAAGCTGGGATAGCAGTTACCCTTGGCAGGAGGCCTGAGAAGGGGCTTCCAGAATACTGATAATGCTCTGTTTTGTGATCCGAGAGCTGGTTCTGTGGAAATTCCTTGAGCTGCACGCTTACGTGCACTTTTCTTTTTTTCTGAGTCAGGTCTCACTGTCACCTGGGCTGGAGTGCAGTGGCATGATCTCGATCTCCCGGGCTCAGGTGATCCTCCAACCCTAGCACCCACCCTCTCACCCCAGTAGCTGAGTCTACAGGTGTGCAGCACCATGCCCTGCTGATTTTTTATATTTTCTCTTTCTAGAGACGGTGTTTCTCTGTGTTGCCCAGGGTTGAGCTCCTGGGCTCAAACGATCTTCCCACCTCGGCCTCTCAAAATGCTGGGATTATAGGCGTGAGCCGCCATGCCTAACCATGTGCACTTTTCTGTGTAAACAGTATACACCAATTTAAAAGTTCATTTTTAGGCGGGCACGGTGGCTCACACCTGTAATTCCAGCACTTTGGGAGGCTGAGGTGGGTGGATCACCTGAGGTCAGGAGTTTGAGACTAGCCTGACCAACATGGTGAAACCCCATTTGTACTGAAAACACAAAACTAGCTGGGCGTGGTGGCACATGCCTGTAATCCTAGCTACTTGGAAGGCTAAGGCAAGAGAATCGCTTGAACCTAGGAGGCAGAGGTTGCAATGAGCCAGAGGTTGCAGTGAACCATTGCACTCCAGCCTGGGCAACAAGAGTGAAACTCCATCTCAAAAAAAAAAAAATCATTTTTAAAGTGCTTATCACAGTCAGGTTATGTCAGGTTATAAATAGCTAAAGGGCAGACACTTGACAAAGTGTCCAAGAGGAGACCTGGAATGATGTTAGTAAAAATAGTTAAACATTTTAGGCAGAAGAAGCATTTTCTCATTTAAACCTCAACAGCTCACATTTTACAAGTGGGGAAACTGAGATTCAGTGAGGTTATAGGAGTTGCCCAAAGTCACACAGCCAACCCGTGGCAGAGGATCTGACCAGAGCCAGCACCCAGTCCAGGGGATCCTGGAGGATGCAAAGGCAGGTGGGGCTGTGCTGACCCCACCTTGGCTCACCAGGGCTTTGGTTTCTGGGGCTGTGTCATCTTTTCAGCTCTGCCTATGCCGGGGTCATGCCAAACCTCAACTTTCGTGGAATGTGGAGAGCAGCCTCACCTCCCTTCGGCCCCAGGGTGGAGATGATGCTTCCAGAGTGGGAGGAAGTGGGTGGGGTGGGGAGCTGGATGGCCCATCTGGGGCAGATGGTGTTTCACTCAGTTAAAACCCCCCAGGACAGACCCCCGCTGATGAGAGAAGGAGCAAGGCAATGTTTATCTCAGCAGAGGAGGGGAGCAGGGAGCTGCTGCGAGTTCCCTCCTGCCTCCCCGGAGCCTGTGCTGAGGATTTATCTCCTCCCGGAGACCTAACTGTGCCCCAGACACTCACACTTTCATCCCCCAGGAGTGGGCTGGGGGCTGGGAGGAAGATGGGCAGGCAGGTGCTTTTGTTACCTTTGTGATGTGGCTGAGCCAGTCAGCCTAGCTCACACTAAGCCACCCCTGGCGTGTGGCCTTGTCTGATGAGAGAGAGGTGGCATTGTGCTTGCATTTATATGCAGCTGGCAAAGCAGATACAGCCTCATTGTTGTCCAAGGTTTCCAAGCAGGTGGGGAAAACGAGGGCCTGGTGGTCTCAGTCGGGGCTGGAGGAAGAGGCTTCTTTTCCTGCTGGGCCTGCCTCACCTCCTCTGGGAGGCCTGCTCTGGTTAACCCCTTCGGCTGCTTTATCCTGGCCATCAGCAGGGACACATGTGCTGCGAATAGAGTGAGCTCATCTACAAACAAGTCCTTTTATTTTATTTTATTTTTTTGAGACAGTGTCTTTCTCTGTTGCCCAGGCTGGAGTGCAGTGGCGGGATCTTGGCTCATTGTAGCCTCAATCTCCCAGGCTCAGCTGATCCTCCTGCCTCAGCCTTTTGAGTATGTGGGACCACAGGCATGGGCCACAATGCTGGGCTACTTTTTAAAAATTTTTGTATAGATGGGATTTTATCATATTGCCTAGGCTGCTCTCGAACCACTGAGCTCAAGCAGTCTGCCTGCCTCAACCTTCCAAAGTGCTGTGACTACAGGCGTGAGCCACCACACCCAGCCTAACAAGTCCTTCTTGCTTATAATTGTTTATATATTAAGTCTGTTTTAAATATGTTGGTCCTGTCACCCTTGTTTTCCTGGAGGCTGGCTGAGGGCAGGGACCATGGTGGACACTTCCTCTGAGCCTGTCTTAGGGATCCCATCTGTATTTGTCTGTTTTTATGCTGCTGATAAAGACATACCCAAGACTGGGTAATTTATACAGGAAAAAGGATTTAATGAAGTTACTATTCCACGTGGCTGGAGAGGCCTCACAATCATGGCAGAAGGCAAGGAGGAGCAAGTCACATCTTACATGGAAGGCAGCAGGCAAAAGAGAGCTTATGCAGGGAAACTCCCCTTTTTAAAACCATCAGATCTTGTGAGACCCATGTGATCTATCATGAGATGCTATTATGAGAACAGCACAAGAAAGACCCATCCCTATGATTCAGTGACCTCCCAACAGGTTCCTTCCACGACACGTGGGAATTGTGGGAGTTACAATTCAAGATGAGATTTGGGTGGGGACACAGCCAAACCATATCACCATCTATTAAGCAGGTGCCCATCTACAGCACTTTAGTTTCCCAAGGTAGCTCTGGCTTCCTGCCTCAGGGCCTTTGCACATGCTGCAGACATTTGCACATCAGTCTGCCTGGAACCTCTCCTTCCACCTCCTCTCCTCTTGCTTCACTACTCCTCCATTCCTCTTCCAGGAAGCCCTTTCCTGTTGTCTCCCTGAGCCTGTATGAGCCCCCCCACTGCCACTCCCTTGTGCTCCTGCAGCCCCAATTCTCCTTCCCTTTGGAGCATTCCCACTACACCTTGCATAGCGGCACTGAGCCGTGGGAGGCCAGGCATCAGGCCACTACATCCACTCCTGGCCACGCTTTAACACAGTGCCTGGCTTACAGGAGGACCTTGGCAAGTATTTGTTGAAAGAAGGAAAGCCATTGAGCACCCAAGAGAGGAGCAAGCCCAGCCACTGTGCCCATCAACATTGGAGGGATTGTCTTTGGCTGTGACCCCTTTCAGACCCTCCGAGTCTGAACCCCTAACAGCTGCTACAGGGAGGAGCCTAGAGCCCAGCCTGGGCACCAGTGACCACATCTGTTTTGCACAGCACTGGGTTCCTGACATCTTCACGGAAATGCAGCATAGTAGTGTCTCTCAGATGTCCCTGGATAGTCACACATGTAAGGTCCCCTGTCGGAAGTGGTGGGAGAACCAGGAAAAGTGCTGTCCGTCACTTATCCTTCTGTGGAAGAAGGCAGAAATGATTTCAGTGTATCCCATGACTCCTGATAGGGAGTAATCTCTCTCACAACCTGCCCTCCCCACCTCAGCCACCATCCCTACTATGTGCAAGTTCACTTTTAGGTGCTTTCACATCCAGCATCTCATTTAATCTCCCCAACAACCCTGGGAGGCAGCTGCTGTTGGCCCGTTTTACAGACGAGACAGAAGTTCAGAGTGGTTAGGCTAGCATGCCCCAAGTCACACAGCTGGTAAGCAGTACAGTTAGAATCCCGTTCTCCTTTTTCTAACATGACAGCTTCACTTGCCCTTCCTTCCTAGTGGCTCAGTGGCCTGCTTAGGAATAAGGATGCCTCAGGTGAGTCCCATGAGGCCCCCTGTTCTTGCTTAGTGCCTGAGAGTCCCTGACCTTGGAAGTGCCTGTGTGCCAGCCACAAGGTGCGGGTGTAGAGAAACGTCTGCCTTTGACAGATAGCCCTGTGGTCCCAGGACATGCAGGGCTAATTCAAGTGCAAACAGTGTTTTAGTATTTATTACTCATGCTCCACTGCTAATAAAATTTGAGTTTAAAAAATAATGGTGAGCAAATGAATCGGTCGATGGCCTGCAGGGAGAGGCTCCTGGGGAAAGATATTTCATGGAGAAGAGTGACAGGAGCCCAAGCTATTGCAGGCTCTAGAAGGTGGGGCCTTGCTGGGGTGGGGGTGGGGGTAGGGAGAATTATCCTGGGGGCAGCTCTGCACTCTGGTCCAGTTTGGTGAGTCGCTAATCTGCACAGTAAAACTTGTCACAAAGCACATTTGCCAACGGAGGCAGCATCTCCAGGCTGAGGAGGTGGCTGTTGGCTGGGTGAATAGCTTTCAAATATCTATTTCAGTCATCTGTGCTTAAAATCCTTAATTTGGGCAGCCATTTCCTGCAAAGTCCCAAACCTGGGATCCAGACAAAAGCCTCCGTCTTCGACGATGGCATTACAGGGCGTGCTGGGTTCTGCCACGCAGGGCTAAGAATGGGGTTCGGAGACATAGGAAGGTTCTAAGTCTCTGAAAAACCAAGGGGTGTGCTACAGGTTCTGTGATGTAGGAAGACAGAGATGGCCCTGGGGTGTGGAGGGGACTCAGAGCGGGATGGCGTTTTGGGGTGAGGAGAGCTCTGATTATTAGACCCCTCTTGCTTACAATGGATGGCACCTGTGTCCTTTCATGTCTCCGGAGCATTATCAGCTGAAAAAAATGTCAATTTACAAAGAGAAGACCTGCTACAGTGTGACTTTGAGCGAGGCATTTTACTTCTTTGGACTTAGTTTCCTCATCTGCAGAGCGAGGGTGACGAGTCCTTCCTGGTCCCCTTGCTAGGCTCAGGAGGGGAAGGATGGAGCTGTCTAAGCAGAAGGGCGTGACAGCCCTTCAGATATTTGGAGACAGCTCTCATGCTTTCCTTGAGAGATTGCTTTGCTTAACACTGGACTTTGGGAGGACTTAGAAAATGTGGGTGAATTTGTGATTCTTATGTGTAAATGCTACCCTACAGCCTCTTTCAGAATTCATCCATAAAGGCCAGAAAGGTCAGGAGTGCAACTGAGAGCTTGTTGTACCTGGTTCATGCATGTTCGTTTATGGAAGGAGAAATGACATCCTCCTTCCCCGCCTCCTTCTTTCACGCTCCTCTGCCACTGTCACAGGCACCTGCTCCGTAGCACTGCCCAAATCATTATTAAGACACCAGGAGCCGGGCGCGGTGGCTCAAGCCTGTAATCCCAGCACTTTGGGAGGCCGAGGCGGGTGGATCACGAGGTCAAGAGATCGAGACCATCCTGGTCAACATGGTGAAACCCCGTCTCTACTAAAAATACAAAAAATTAGCTGGGCGTGGTGGTGCATGCCTGTAATCCCAGCTACTCAGGAGGCTGAGGCAGGAGAATTGCCTGAACCCAGGAAGCGGAGGTTGCGGTGAGCCGAGATCGCGCCATTGCACTCCAGCCTGGGTAACATGAGTGAAACTCCGTCTCAAAAAAAAAAAAAAAAAGACACCAGGAGTTTCCAGTGCTCTGTACACGTGCTCTCCAATGCTTACACCAGCCTCAGGGTCGGTGCCAGGCTCATCCCATGTTACTGGATCAGGAAACTGAGACTGGAGCAGTGAGGGATCTGCCCAAGGTCATGGTTACAATTGAACTCTGCCTGTTGCTTTCTTTCTTTTTTAATTTTTTGTGACAGTGTCTTGCTCTGTTGCCCAGGCTGGAGTGCAGTGGTGTGATCTCAGCTCACTGCAACCTCTGCCTTCTGGGTTCAAGCAGTTCTCTTGCCTCAGCCTCCTGGGTAGCTGGGAGTACAGGCAGGCTTGCACCACACCTGTCTAATTTTTGTATTTTTAGTAGAGATGGGCTTTTGCCATGTTGGCCAGGCTGGTCCTGAGCTCCTAACCTCAGGTGACCCACCTGCCTTGCCCTCCCAAAGTCCTGGGTGTGAGCCACTGTGCCTGCCCTGCCTGTTTCTTTTAGCACCCTGCAACCTCATCGTTCTGGCCCAAGGATGTCATACCAGTGACCTTTGGGTGTCCTTGTGCAGCAAGTGGCATCCCTTCTTCTCCTCTTTACTCCCAAATGGAGCCCTTCCCCTTTTTCCCACCTCTGGATGTGGGGCAGGAGATAGATCTCCATTCAGAAATGCACCTGGCAGGTGCATGATTGATCACACAGCAAGACAGCCACCGGTGGAGCCACTTGGGCCTGGGGCTGCTGGCACAGGGGTGATTGCATGGTCCCGATTTGTGCCTCTGAGTCCTTGATTGCTCCTCCCTAGATCCCAAAGTGACCTAGCCTTGCTGCTCTGAACGTCCATCCCCCAGCTGCATGCTAAGCTCTCTACAGCCCACTGGGCTGTACCCCGCCCCCAGCTTCCTTTGATCCTGCTGTCCGGGTGCCCGGGGGTCTGCCCTAGGTGTGCCCAGGAGTCAGGTGGCCCTGTGGTGTTGTCAGGCAATGTCCCAGCAGCTGGGAAGCATTGAACCAAGGTCCTCTCAGAGGGGGAGAGGGTATTGTTTAGACATTTTGTGTAAATTAGTAATATTGTAACTGTTAATTGAATGTCCATTGATCGCCCGTCAGAGGTTTGATTTAATCTGTCCTTCCCCCTCTGAGCCTTGGCTGACTGCTTAAATAGTTTGCTCGCTTTGCTTTGTTTTTCTTGCTCTAGTGTGGACTCTTTCCCCCCACCCCCACACCTTGGTTTCATTTCCCTGGCTTCATAATTAGCATCTTGTGCTTTCTGGGGCTAGCCTTGGCCTCCCTGCAGCCACTGGTCCCTCCCAAGTGGATTTCTGTGACTCATCCCTCAAGCAGAGTTTTCTGAAGTATCTGGAGACTCAGGACAAAGACAGAGTCGCTTGTCTTTGTCCCCTTTCTTTTGGGGATTTAGATGCTTTGGGCTTTTCCTTGTAAGGGAGTGGGAAGGCATGCCTGGAGACTTAGGGGATGAGCCTGGTGGGGCTGCTTGCTTCATTCATTCATTCATCCATCTATTCAGGGGGAATTTTTGGGGGGGCACCAACTCTACACCAGGCCCTGTGTTCAGCACTAAGGGGACACATTCCTGAGTTCAGCACTTCGTCGTGGGGACAGAGAAGTAAACAGATGATGCAATGCAGTGTGATATGCCAAGGTGCAGGCCAATGTAGGGGCCCCAGAGACATGGAAGAAAATGATAAAATCAGACTTGGCAGCACAGAAGGCTTCCTGGAGGAGGAGTAACCTGCGCTGCAATTGGAACTGCATTTCAAGAAACAGGGAAGAATTAGCCTGGCAAAGGAAAGGGCAAGAGCTTCCTAGCTAGCAGAAGGAAAAGCACATGTCACAGGGGGGTAAGAGGGGACTTCTGGAGTGAGAGATGGCAGAGAATAAGGTGAGGGTTAACAATACCTACAATAATGATAATCCGATGCACACTCACTAAGCATTGGGCAGGGTTCTGGGGCTTTCCTTGCATACCTAGCTTAGTCCTTATAACCACCCTGCATGCAGGTATTGCTAACACCCCATTTAATAGCTGAGCCTGGAGATATGGGCCCAGACAGTCTGATTCAGTGGTGCTGGCTCCCTTGGTGCCCCTGCTGCCTCTCAGCTGCTGTCTGGCTCACGGAGGTTACACGAAGGGTTGGGTCACTGGGGCATCCCTGCAGAGCTGGGTTATGGAGGGTCTTATGTGTATATTAAAAATTTTTAATTTGGCTGAGTGTGATGGCTCACATCTGTAATCCCAGAACTCTGGGTGGCCAAGGTGGGATCACTTAAGGCTAGGAGTTTGAGACTAGCCTGGCCAACATGGAGAAACCCCGACGCTATGAAAAATACAAAACTTAGCCAGATTTGGTGGTGCGTGCCTGTAATCCCAGCTACTCGGGAGACTAAGGCAGAGAATCACTTGAATCTGGGAGGCAGATGTTGTAGTGAGCCAAGATGGCACCACTGCACTCCAGGCCGGGTGACAGAGCAAGACTCTGTCTCAAAAAAACAAAAACGAAAACAAAAATGTTTTAACTTTGCCCAGAAAGCAACTGAGAGCCACTGAAAAATTTTAAACAGAAAAATAGCTTGACCAGGTTTATTTTCAAAAATTAAAATAATCACTCTGGCTGTAATGTGGAGGATGGCGGCCCTGACAACATAGGCCGGAGGCACGGAGGCACCCTCTGAGCCTGGCAGTGATCCCACCAGAAGGCCCAGGCACCGGGGTACAGAGGGGAGTATGAGCCCGGAAGCATGAAGGACATGGCATTGCAGGACACCCAGGGGCAGTGGGTATGGGCGATGGGTGGTGGGTGGAAGGCAGGTATTTACATGAAGCTCAGATTCTTCATGGGAGCAGTTTGGAGTCAGTTACCAAGACACTGGAGATGGGAGAACCAGATTACAGAAGCAGGTGATGGATTCAGTTTCATTATAGACTGGTTGGCTTGGAAGTGACTGAGGGACATCCATGTGGAATTGAATGTACACACCCAGAGCCCAGGACAGAGACAAGGGCTGGGGCTGGGGATTTTGAAATTAGGGCAGGTAGTGGGTACAGGGGCTTGGATGAGCTCCCCTTGAAAGAATGTTTAATGTGACAAGAGAGGAGCCGACGACAGAGCTCTGAGAACCACACACACTGGGGCCTGAGTCCACAAAAGAGACCAGGAGGAGCAGCCACGGTAGCACACCCAGGAGAGAGGTTGCCCAGAAACCCAGGTAGAATGGGGGAGAGTCCAGGTGGAGGGCACTTCAGTAAGTACCGTAAGAGCCAAACAGTGTCTGGTGGATTTGGCAACTTTGAGTTCATTGGTACTCTTCCTGGGTGTGGGAAGGAGGTGACTGCAGTAGTAGAAGAGCATCGGACAGGCCCAGAGGGGACATGGGGATAGATGGCCTTTGCAGCCCAGCTGGAGAGAGACCAGGAAAATCCTTGGGAGCAGAGGCAGAGATTTGCTTCCCAACCTGGGGCACCCAGCAGGGATGAGGAGGTTAGGGTGGCCAGCCGTCCTGGTTTGTCCAGCTCCAAGGGGCTTCCTAAGACACGGGACTTCAGTGCTAAACCCAAGAGGATCCCAGGCAAACCTGATGGTTGGTTGCCGTAGGCGAGTTTACTCCCTGGAGTAAGCTGGCTGGTCTTCAACAGCGGGCTCTCCTGGGGGAAGCCCTGACTCCGCAGGCTTTGCTGGTCTCCGCGGTGTAAAGACCATGGCCAGTTTTAAGCCACCAGCGTGACGTCACTAAATGTGGAGCTGGGAAGAGGTGTGCACGGCCCACTCTTGTGAGCCTGTCTGAGCGGGCTCCAGCACACGCGGGAGAGAGCCTGCTGGATGGGCCGATGGGGGCACTGAAGAGGTGGGGGATCCAGAGAAGAACCTCCTGGGACGGGAAGGAAGGGTGAGTTGCCTGCAGATCTTTGTAGGGAGGGTTGGGGAGGGCTTGGGGGCATGGCCACACCATGGCCTTAGTGGTCTCAAGGAAGGAAGAAAGGAGTGTGAAGGGGGAGGTGAGAGGGAGGGAGGGATGGAGAAGGAGTTTGGAAAAGCCTGAAAAGGAGGGGGTAGGGAGCAGGCCAGGACCCCCACCCAGGATCCTGGAGCAGTGCTCAGGGCAGGGTGGTGACACTGTCCAGGCATCAGAGTGCTGGAACAGCCTAAAAGTGGGCATGTGGGAGGGAAGGAGCTGGCCAGGCAGGGTGTGTAGGGCAGGGTCCCCAAAGGACAAAGGGGCAGGAGAGCTCTGGGTCCCAGTTCTACACCCCTCACCTCAAAGGACTGTAGTGAGATTAAATGAGTTAAAATGCATGAAACACTTACTACTTGAGCATGGGCATTAGTATAGCAGCAACTCAGTGCATGTTGCATTTTTTTTTCTTTTTTGAGATGGAGTCTCACTCTGTCACCCAGGCTGGAGTGCACTGGCACGATCTTGGCTCACTGCAACCTCCGCCTCCCGGGTTCAAGCGATTCTCCTGCCTCGGCCTCCTGAGTAGCTGGGATTACAGATGCATGCTACCACACCCAGCTCATTTTTGTATTTTTAGTAGAGATGAGGTTTCACCCTATTATCCAGGCTGGTTTTGATCTCCTGACCTCGTGATCTTCCTGTCTTGGCCTCCCAAAGTGCTGGCATTACAGGCGTGAGCCACTGTGCCCGGCCCCATGTTGCATTTTTTATGTGCATATCTGTGCACATTTGCATGGCTGCATGTATTCCTACCTTGCTCCCACATAGCGTGCAGTCCTTAAATATGACAGTGACACTGTGCCTACCTTCAGTCCGCAGGCATCACTGTACTTTTTCCAGGATAGGTATGCATGTGCACGAATACAGTCCCAGCAGGCTTGCCTGGCTCCTCCCGGCCATCTCACTGCATGGATCCCACGTGGGGCCCAAGCAAGGGGTCGAAAAAGAGGACAAGATAGCCATAGGTGAACTCTCATGTCACGCTTAGGGGAGCAGTGGAAGATGGTGAAAGCCCTGCTTGAAGTATTGTGTGTGGCACTAAGAAGGTGAGAGGTGCCAAAAATCAAATCAGGCAGATGTTTTTGCAAAGAAGGGAAAGGTAGATTAAAGAATATTCTAAAGCAGTAAGTGTTCGATGATTTTCCTGCAACAATTGGAAGGAGCGTATGCAGCAGATGGTCCTGCAGCTCTGAGGAAACGAGGAGCTTGTGGGGCCGGCAGCAGTTCCTGAAGGACAAGTCGGGCCCAGACCACCTCCTTTTCTGTTTTCCAAAAGCTTTCCATGCCTAAGGGTCTTCTTAGTCGAGGGGTGTCTTAATTTCAGCAAGCCGTCAGCCAATGCCTGACGGTGTCTGTTCAGAAAAGGCGAAAAGCTGTACATCGCCCTGGGCTGCAGACAGGTGGATGCAGAGCTGGTTGAACAATTGGACCTGGAGCATTGATTACAGATCAGGGTGGGCCTGGAGAGAGGTCACATTCATCTGTTGCTTTATTCACGTACTTGCCTAATCATGTGACAGATATTAACTGAGCCCTTCCCTTGGGTCTCTGGTGTCACCCTTGGATCTGTTCTGGTTGGTGTATCAATGGCTTGGGCGAGGAGAGAGAAAGTGAATTATCCAATTGATATGAGGCTCAGAGGGGAAAGAGGCTACCCCACCGGTGAGCAGGGAGTGATCAATAGGCAGAACAATAGGCTCACACCAACAAGATGGAATTAACCACCAGCAAAGGAAGAGTCCTGCATCTAGAGTTCTAAAAAGTCAGTTACATAAACAGAGCACTGGAGGCCTGACTGGCGGAGGACTTGGAGGCAGGCTGACTACCACCTCGGCCTGGCCCAGACCCCTGCTAAGGAGGCCTCCAGGGGTGGAGGCCTAGAGTGCGCTACCCACGCTCCACCCGGTGAGCGGGTGCGCTGTGCACAGCGTGCAGGGCCTCTGTCTGAGATGCATTGATAAAATTCACAGTTCTTTCAAAAGATGGCTGGCAAGAGGGCGAGGGAGCTGCTGCCTGTTTCCTGGGAGGCGTCCCCAAAAGACAGAGGGCTCAGGGTAACTGATTCAAAGACTCAGGGGCCACAGGAGAGCCTAGCTTATTTATATTGCTGTCCCTTACTCTTTGCCTCCAGCTAATCTCCCAACACGTTTGCCCCCAACACACAGGACCCCTCCTTGTCTTTTCCAGGGTTGCACATCCCCTCCTGACCTGGCCCACAGGTTGTTTAGGAATGAGCGATTGGGAAGCATGAGGGGCTTGGGGTTGTGGTCAGAGGCGGAAGCTCAGAGACGATGTTTAAAGTCTGCAGAGGGCCTCAGCCTCCTAGGAATCTTCAAAGTAAAAACTACCATCCTTAATAGGGATGTCTCCTTTTCTTTACTGGGCATGAACAGGAGCCAGATAGATGGGTGTGTGCAAATGAGATCTCTGGGATCTCAGCAGGCAGCTTCTGTACTGCCTGGGGGAGTCCTACCTGGAAGCCCACAGTGAAGGAGGCAAACACACTTGCCTCCTAGAGTCTCCCCCGAAACCCTCAGGCAGAATTAATCATTCCCTCTTCTTAGGCCTGCAGACGCTCTGCACCCGCCTGTGTGGCAGGCGATCACGGTGCACTGTGGATGGGCGTGAGCCTTCCTCCCTGTGGTGCTGTGCAGCTTCCTTTACCTACAGTCTTAGTCTTGGCCCCGTGCTACCCACAAAGTAGATGCTCAGCTGTGAATGAGGGGATCCGTTGTAGAAGAAATACATGTTCTTCTGTGTACAGGTTGGAACACATACTCGCTTGTTCTTAAAAAAAAAACAAACAAATCCAACAAACAGACCTTGAATGAGTTTTCGTTGTGGAGGGGATGGACCTGGGGTGGGGGGCAGGGAAGTGTCTATATCTTACAACAAGAAAAACCGCGTGGCAAGTTCATGACGTGTGGCAGTGGCCGAGGTTTAAATAAAAACCTTGTCTTAGTTATTTAGCCTTAATAAAAAAAAAAAGTGTGTCACAGCCACAGACTTTCTTATATTGTGCTTTCTAACGAGGACAGAAGTCTTTCTTTAGGAATATGAAGATGCTTGCTTTCCAGCCTAATCTGCTCACGGCCTCTGGAGCGGTACACATCCCATCCCTCCCGCTGTGTGCCTGTCCCCAGGACGGGGCTGCTTTCCAAGACAGGGCGGCGCATCACTTGGGTGTCAGGGCAGTGGGAGGACCTCTTTCTGGAGATGGCATCTCCTCCTGGGGAAGAAAGAGGGGAAAACAGTAGTTGGCTACAGGTGGGGAACTTCAGGGAACGCAAGAATGTCCAGGGGATCCCCAACCCCTGCTCCACCAGACAAGTGTCTGATGCTCTCCCCAGGAGGTGTACGTTGTAAAAGGCCCACTCTCCCAGCACAGGCACATCCAACCATTCCAAATCCTTGAGACTTAACATTCTAAGCAGATTTCCCTTTTCTTTCTCCATGAGTTAGAATCACTTTTCACATCGGTAATGAAATTGCATGTATTGCATTAGCCATTATCATTGGCTTCCTGGCCACTTGGAGTTGGCTGGGCAGACTGCTTCAGGTCCCTTCTCTGCCTGAAGTGCAGAGACAGGCGAAGTTCTCAGGGTTGCTGCTGGTCTGAGATCTTGAAACCGGCAGCCCTTCTGGGTAAATACCTGTCTGTTCTCAGAGGAGGAGGAGGTCAGGAGAAGGAAAGGGTTGGGTTTGTGCATTGGCAAGCCAATGCAACACATTGACAAGGAAGTCTATAGGGTGATTCTGCTGAGGCCAGGCTGGGGGCTGAGGGCTCTGACTGTATCTCAGGGGTGATTGGCATCTTCCCCAGGGAGGTACCAGGGAGAAGGCCTAGGGTCCTTGCTGGGCCAGGGACCAGGTTGGACATTTCTCCTCTCTTTGCTCTCCAGGCTGGGAAATTCTATGTGAGAGAAGAAAAATAGTGCTGACCACCCGTCCCCAAAGGTTCTTGGGTGTACCCAAGGCCAGGGCCACTTCCAAATCAAGTGAGAGGCACTCAGCCGAGACTGCAGCTGGGGTGAGCTCTCTAAGGTTTTGGAGGCAGCACAGGGAACACTCTACTAGGGGAAGGTACCCCTCAAAGGGACCAGCTTGCTCCCTGCAGGAGGAGAGGACAGCCCCTTTGGTGATGCAGGGTGGTTTTGGGGGGGCTGTGGGACAGACCTGGGCCTATTGCCCAACTTGTGTTCCCTTTGTCCTCAGAGTTTCTGAATAGGTCTGGCAAATCCCAGGGCAGACCCCTGAGGACGAGCTGGGAGCAACTTTCACTATCAATGATAAGGATCCCTTATGTTTGTAAACACTTCATAATAGGTCACAAAAGGAACAACTTTTGCGAACATGATCTTATTTGCTTTTCACAGCAACATGATGAAAACAAGCACTATTTCCCCCTTTGCAGATGGACTCTAAGTTCAGTGCTCTTCCCAGGACACACAGCTGCCCCTTGTGGCCATCTCCTGTGAAGGAAGCTGGCCAGGGAGTTAATTAGTATTTTAGTTTCAACAAATCTTATTTGATCTGGAGTTTAATTTGAGCTGCCATCAGCACAGTTATTGCCATTACTAATGTTTTTAAACTGGTTAAATATTTAAAGCCATGTCAGTGCCTCCCAGCTGAATAGGGTCACCAAACGCATAAGCAAAATGCCTCCACTGGGGGCTGGACGGTGGGTTTCTGCAAAGAAAATGTGTGCCAGAATGGTTTAATGGAGCTCCTGGAGAGCTAAATAGGCAGCCGGATAAAGGGAACCAGGAACTATAATCTGCTTGGTTTTCAAAGGCCTTTTCAAGGTTACCCACCAAAGGCGTTGTTAAAATAATTGAGTTACCCTGGGACTGGGGCTAAGACTTTGTCACAAGTGGAGAAACCATTTGGTGACAGGCAGTGAATGGTGGGACTGATGGGACCAAGAAGCGAGTGCTTCCTGGGCTGGTGCTGGCCCAGGTTTATTGAGCATCTATATAAATGATGAGAAAAGTGCTCACAGGGTGGCCGCCAGGTTTCAGGAGCCTCTTCCAGGCCTCTGGGGAAGCATCACCGAAAGGCTTCACAGTCCGGGGCAGCGACTGAGTAAGAGCAGGGCAGCTTGGGTGTGGGAAAGTGCACTGGGATGCTTTTAGGGATTAATTGTTCAAACCACAGAGTGCAGGGTCTGAGCCATCTGACAGGTCTGGCAGAGGGACAGGGCATATTGCCAGGGCTTCTTCCTTAGGATCCTCACTGGGGGGTTAAAATCTGGGGTTAGGCCAGGTGTGGAGGCTCATATCTGTAATCCCAGCACTTTGGGAAGTCAAAGTGGCAGATCACGAGGTCAAGAGATGGTCAACATAGTGAAACCCCATCTCTACTAAAAATACAAAAATTAGCTGGGTGTGGTGGCGTGTGCCTATAGTCCCAGCTACTTGGGAGGCTGAGGCAGGAGAATCGCTTGAACCCTGGAGGCAGAGGCTGCAGTGAGCTGAGATCGAGCCACTGTACTCCAGCCTGGTGACAAAGCAAGACTCTGTCACAAAACAAAACCAAAAACCTGGGGCTTGGCCGAGCATGGCAGCTCATGCCTTAATCCCAGCCTTTTGGGAGGCACAGGTGGGCGGATTAGTTGAGGTCAGGAGTTTGGGATCAGCCTGGCCAACATGGCGAAACCCTGTCTCTACTAAAAATGCAGAATTAGCTGGGTGTGGTGGTGTGTGCCTGTAATCCTAGCTACACAGGAAGCTGAGACAGGGGAATCGCTTGAACCCAGGAGGCAGAGGTTACAGTGAACCAAGATCATGCCACTGTGCCCAAGCCTGGGCGACAGAGCAAGACTCAGTCTCAAAAAGCCTCAAAACAAACAACAAAAAATCTGGGACTCACTAACACCCAGTAAGTCATTGGTAGAGTTGAGGGGTGGGAAGCCTCTTGAGTTATATGCAAAGTTGTGAATATAGTATAGGCATTTTTGGGTACAAGGTCAATAGCTTTTATCAGATTTTCAAAGAGGACTTTGGCCTCAAAAAATATCAAGAACAGCTGGGCACGGTGGCTCATGCCTGTAATCCCAGCACTTTGGGAAGCTGCGGTGGGAGGATCTCTTGAGCCTGGGAGTTGAAGGTTACAGAGAGCTATGATCACATATCATTGCATTCCAGCCTGGGTGACAGAGTGAGACCCTGTCTCTTAAAAACAAAACAAAAAACAGCTGTTTGTCTGCTACACGTGGCCCTACCCAACCTCCCCCAGCCCCTGTCTCCAGCATATTTTTACCACCTCTGCAGCCTGGGCCCTGGCTCTGGACTGAGGGGCAGCTACCAGAATGTGCTGTGCTAGTTCACACATCTGGGTCCTTGCCAGTGCAGCTCTGTCTTTGCCTTTGTGCCCACCTGCTGAACCCCTGCTCATGCTCTAAGACCCAGCTCAAGTCTTTGTCGATCCGTTCCCTCAGAGCAGAGCTGATTGCCCCCTCCTTTGAGCCAACATCAGACTTTGAACAGTTGTATTGGCACATTTATCACACAGTCTGTTGAAACTATTCCTGTGTCCTTTTCACCCAGAAGATGAGGTACTTCTTAAGGGCAGGAGCTGTCCTATCTATTTCTGAGTAAGTCTTTTGAGTATGTCTTCAATAATGTTTGTCAATTGACCTGGTTAAACTGTTGCAACCAAAACGGCCATAACAGGTAGGTGTCTTTTTTTTTTTTTTTTTTTTTTTTTTTTCTGAGATAAGGTCTTGCTCTGTTGTCCAGACTGGAGTGCAGTGGTGTGACCATGGCTCACTGTGGCCTCGACCTCCTGGGCTCAAGCAATATCTCACCTCAGCCTTTAGGTAGCTGGGACCACAGGTGTGTGTCATCATACCCGTCTAATTTTTCTATTTTTTGTGGAGTTGGAATTTTACCATGTTGCCTAGGCTGGTCTTGAACTCCTGGGCTCAAGCAATCCACCTGCCTTGATCTCCCAAAGTGTTGGGATTACAGGTATGAGCCACTGCGCCCCACCAAAAAATACTCTCTCTCTCTTTTTTTTTTTTTTTTTTTTTTTTTTTTTTGAGACAGAGTCTTGCTCTGTTGCCAGGCTGGAATGCAGTGGCTGGAGTGCAGTAGTGCAATCTTGGGTCACTGCAACCTCCACCTCCTGGGTTCAAGCAATTCTCCTGCCTCAGCCTCTGGAGAAAAAATACTCTTAACTGAGAAAATAAATGGAAAGGTATCCCATGTTTTGGAAGATATCCCATGGATTAGAAAAATTAATATTGTCAAAATGTCCATACTACTCAAAGAGATTTACAGATTTAATGTATTCCCTACCAAAATTCCAAGGGCATTTTTTTAACAGAAAGAGAAAAAAAAATCCTAAACTGCATATGGAACCATAAAATACCTCAAATAGCCAAAGCAGTCTTAAGCAAAGCTGGAGGCATCATACTTCCCGATTTCAAACTACATTACAAACTATAGTAGTTAAAACAATATGGTACTTGCATAAAAACCGACACATAGACCAATGGAGCAGAATAGAAAGCCCAGAAATAAACCCACATCATATATGGTCAATTAATATTCAACAGAGGCACTAAGAATATGCAATGAGGAAGGACAATCTCTTTAATAAATGGTGTTGGGAAAACTGAATGTTCACATGCAAAAGAATGAAATTGGACCCATATCTTATGCCATATATAAATATTAACTGAAATTAGATTAACGACTTAAACATAAGACCTGAAATCATAAAACTCCTAAAAGAAAACATAGGGAAAATATTCCTTCACATTGGTCTTGCCAATGATTTTTTGGATATGACACTAAAAGCATATGCACCAAAAGCAAAAATAAACAGGTGGAACTACATCCAACTAGAAAGCTTCTGCACAGCCAAGGAAACAATCAACAAAATGAAAAGGCAACCTATGGCATGAGAGAAAATATTTGCAAGCCATATATTTGATAAGGGATTAATACCCAAAATATGCAAGGAACTCCTTCACAGCAAAATAACCCAATTAAAAAATGAGCAGAGGATCTGAATAGACATTTCTCCAAAGATACATCAATAGCCAACAGACATATGAAAAGATGCTTAACATTGCTAATCACCAGGGAAACACATGAAAACCACAATGAGGTGACATTTTACAACAGTTAGGATGGCCATAATAAAAAGACAAAAGATAACAAGAATTGGTGAGGATGTGGAGAAAAGAAGACCTTCTTACAGTCCCTTTTCACAAAAGGACTGTAAAGAGATGGAAGACCTAGAGGAAGGGGAAACTGAGGCATGTTGAGCACAGCCTAGGCTCCCAGCGTGTGCTTGGTGTGGTCCATTGTCACAACAACCCTGTGCTACAGGGTTCCTAATTTGTGAATGGGGAAACTGAGGCCGGGAGCTTGCACAGCTGGCTGAAAGCCTCACAGCTGGCCAGAGACAGGGTCAGCTCTCTCTGCTGCAGTGATCCCCTCATGCAGCTTGGGTGTTGCTGTCTCCCTTGGCCGTGTTGAGGGCGTTGTCACTGAGTCTGAGAGGGGTGAGCAAACCAGGGGACCTCCAGGCCTGGCGTGTGGGGTCGGTTTCCTGTGGCTCTCTGCAGGGCTACCACTGTTCAGCCGCAGCTTTGAGCACTTTTGTGCGTTTCTTCCTACACATCCTTATGTAGTCCAACCAGAAATGGAGCTCTTTCCCTCAAAACCGCCTTATCTCTAGTCGTTAGAGTGTTCATTTGGCTGAAACTATATTAAGTGAATTTAATTGAAGGCTATTTTCCTAAGATACATTTTTTTTTCTTGTTATAAAATGATGATGTGTGCTCATTGAAGAGCGTTTAAAAAATACGGTGAAGCAAATGTAAGAGGGTGGAAATTGCCAACAATCCTACCGTGTAGCCCACTATCAATAACAATAGTAACTGACACAGAATGAGTAATTGTCGTGTTATAGTAAGCACTAGTCTAAGTGTTTTGACATGCTATTATTATTAACCATTCTTTTATGTATGAGGGAAACAGACGCAGGGAGGTTAAGTAACTTGGCAAAGGTCACACAGCCAGGAAGTGATGGGATTTTAATATACACCATTTGACTCTAGGGCCCAGGCTCTTAACTCCCTCTTTCTTGTGTGAAACAGCAGTGGCAATGGATTTTGAATGAAAGGGAGGAGAATGGTTGATTGAGTTTCGCCTGCCCTGGAATCCAGAAATCTTGATTATAATTGTCAGGTAGGGTGCACCGGTTTTAGGGATCTTTGGATAACAGCACCTAGAGGTTCTTTAACTCAGGCTTTATGAAGAGTGAGAAAGAGTTGTTGAGAACTGCAGGGAGTGTGCTGTGTACTGAGTGCTTTCCTGCATGGTGCAGAGCCAGCCAAGGGCGGCACCCAGGCCCCACCCTTCCCGCTCTGGCCGGATTGCTTCATACCTCTCCTGGCTTCTGCTTTGTGGGTCAGTACCCATGGGTGTGGCTGGGTACCCTTGGTTTCTCCCTTTGCTGTCTCTGTGGCCTATGAACAAAGAGTCCGTGGTCTTTGTGAGTGGGTCAGGTGTTGGCCCTGAGACACAGCCATTCTCTGTAGGGCTGCATCCTCCACGGGAAAACTTCTGTGAGGAGGAGACAAGAGATTTTAGCAGCAAGGACCCTCCTTGCAAAGCAGCCCTTGCCACATTTGCCCTGCCATTCCTGCTGAAATGGTTGGCCCCCAGTTGCTGTGGGTTTGCTCCTGCCGTCTCCCTTACAGTCCCGGGTTAGTTCTCAGGACTGCACCTTGAGGGAGACAGGCCAAAACGAGATCTGCTCTGGAAAAGTGGTCAGGGGCATTTTTCAGTTTGGAAGGATTCTCTCTGGAATGGCAAAGGACTTCTCAAGGGATGGTACCTACCTGTGCCCTTCTAGGTGGTGGAGACTGCACCGCTGGCTAGGGAGACATGGCTTCTGTGCCTGTCCTGCAGCAGCCTGATGGCTTCTTCCTAGAGATCCACCTAGAGGAATGGGGATGCAGTCTGGATGGGAGTCCTGCACTGTGAGAGGCTGGGCACGGCATGTCCCTATGGGAGTCCCGTCCCAGAGTGTGAAGGATGGAGTCTAGGGACCGTGTAGCGTGTGGAGAGGGCCTGGAGCAGGCTTCTGGCTCAGCTCCCTCATTAGCCTTGAGTTCTTTAGTAGGTCACTCCCCTTCCTTCCTGAGTCACAGACGCCCCGCCCACCTCCTCAAGTCCCCTCCCACTGTGTGGCTACTGGGAGTAAGGATGGCATTTGTGGGGAGCTTCAGGCTTCATTGAACTGGGCATGAAATGGAAATGCAAGAAGGTGATTCATAATCTTGCTAGAGAAACCAAATACGGCTTTGGTTCCTTTCTAATCCCACCAGGTTCTGGGGCTGAGCGCAGCTTAAGAACAGCAAGGTGGGGGGGTGGCTGGTATTGCCTGACAGTCCAGCTTAAAAGCCTCGTGCATGCAGAGCTCCGTGTGCCTCCCCGGCACCCTGCCCCTTGGGCTCTGCAGTGCTTCCTCCACACCCTTCTGTCTTGCAAGCCTCAGTGCCTTTGCATGGGTAGTCCCTTCCACTTGAAGTCCCCTTCCCTCTCTTCCCTCCATTCATCCTCAGGAGCCAGCTCAGTGGTCCTCCCTTCCACAGCGCCTCTCCTGGGAGCCTGCCCTGGACAGTCACCCTCCTCTCTGCCTCCAGGGTACCCTGGGCACTCCTCTATCTTAGCATCTTAGACTCTGAGCATCTTAGACTCTGAGACCTTGTCTTGGGCATCTGTGGATGTCTCACTCCTAGCACACAGTGACCTCAGCAGGTGGCCGAGTGGCTGCATGGGTGGAGGGACAGAGGGATGAGTGAAAAGTGTGGTGAGCTACAGTGGGGCTCCTTTAGACTCTGGTCAGCAGGGAATCACATGCCCACACGGGAAGAGTCTCACCGGCCCCTTCAAGGCAGCAGTCAGATCAAAGGAGGGAGAAGGTCTTTGAGGCGTTGGCACCAGAGGAGCTAAGCAGGGAAGACTTCTTGTTTCCAGACATTCTGGGATTTTTTATTTTGTCCTGACATAAACACTTGGTTTTCCCATGGAAACGTCTGACATAAATCAGAAAATCTTTCTTAGGGAGGGACCAGACATTACATGAGCTTGTCATCATTATTTTTTAATTAAAAGACAGCAGCTGCCTAGTGTTTGGTAAATTCAGGCCCCTTCCCATGTGTCTACTAATATGCTGAAATCTGGGTTTAATGTGCTGAATTTATTTTTTATAAGAATCTGTTACTGAACCTGCTCGGTGGAAAGAGCCTTGTTAGAGCTTCAAGAACTCATTAGCGGGATAAACATGCCAGGTTCGAGGGGAGTCTGCAGCCTAGGGTTGCTGGGTACCTGCCATGGTGGGCGGGGCTGCCCGGCCTGGTGACTCACAGGGTGCCCGTGGGAGGGCACACATGGGAACTGCCGTCCACAGGGTGAATGACGCTGGGAGAATGCAGGCATGGGCACCCTGCCTAAAGCCTGTGTGTGACAGCCATCACCTGTTACTGGCGCTGCTAGGTGACTCAGCCGGAAGTGATTGCAGGCCTGCTGGACTCTGAGGCCCACGATGTCTCCTTTGCGCTGCCTGGCCCCCGGGGGCTCTCGAACTGTGAAAATAGACACCATGTGTGCCACGCAATAAGTACTGGCTACAGCAGGAGTAGAGGAGAGGACCCAGTATCATGGATGCTTAGTGAGGGGTCTTGAATTCTGATCTGGGGGTGGGGGAGGCAAGGATGCCTGGGGGCTATGTGGGGAGAGGCTTGCTTACAAGGTAGATTGTGCAAGTGGAGACATGGGGCAAAGAGGCATGGGGATTGCAAGCAGAGGGGCGGCCCCAGCAAAGGCGTGGTGGCCTGGGGACAGGGGGTGTGGTCAGAGAAGGGCAGGGTGCCATGCTCAGCTGGCCATCAGCTTGCAGGAGTGGGAGGAGATGAGGCTACAGAGGCACCCTGTCCCCACAGCCTTGCTGAGGGATTCAGACTTTCTCTTCTAAGCACTGGGTTTTAAGAGCGTGAATGATATGACATGATCCTTTTGACATTTTGGGAAGAGACCTCTGATGGCAGCAGGGAGGATTTTGGAGAGGGAAGCTTTCTGCTACCTGTATGGGAGCTCCAGAGCAAACACCCAGAGCAGAGGCACATGTGTCCATGGGGCCACCTACCCCAGCTCCGAGGCCTCTTTGTTTTACACAGAAAACCCTGAAGTCCAGAGAGATGAAGTAATCCATCACACTCGCTCAGCAGAGAGGGCCGAATCTGCTGGGGAGAGAGGGCTGTTTTGCACAGGAGAGCACTTCTGCTCAGGGGCACATGTTCCCCATGAGAGTCTGAGACCATACAGTGCCTGTCTGATACACGGGGCTGGCATGGACTCGGGCAGGCTTGGTCTAGCCTCAGACAGGCCCAGGACACAGTGCCTCACGCATGACCAGAGCTCCTCTCTTCCTGGCTTTGTCATCCCAGGCAGCTGTGGGATCAGGGGGCCTCAGAAGGATGCCTGTTTCCTGGCTGTTCATTTCTTTTTTTTTTTTCTGAGACAGAGTCTTGCTCTGTCACCCAGGCTAGACTACAGTGGCACGATCTTGGCTCACTGCAACGTCTACCTCCCGGGTTCAAGCAATTCTCCTGTCTCAGCCTCCTGAGCAGCTGGGATTACAGGTATGTGCTACCATACCTGGCTAGTTTTTGTATTTTTTTTTTTTTTTAGTGGAGATGGGATTTTACCTTGTTGGCCAGGCTAGTTTCAAACTCTTGACCTCATGACGCACCCACCTTGGCTTTCCAAAGTGCTGGGATTATAGGCGTGAGCCACCACGCCTGGCCCTAGCTGTTCTTTACTAGAAGGAACATGTCCCCATGTGGTACCGTTAGGTGGTCGATGTGGACAGACACACACACTAATAAAGAGTGAGCCCCTCATGGGGGGTGGGGGGACACTGGCATCTCTGTGCAGGCCCCTTGCCTATAAGAGGTGAGGGCAGAGACAGGATAGGGAGGGGCACAGCAGGCACACCCTCCTGGAGCCTGGCTAGGGGATGTACAACAGTGAAATGCTGCTCAGCTCACAGCAGGGGCCTGGGACAGGACAAACAGAGGCTGAGGGTGGGTGGTGGGCTGCAGGGAGATCTGGGGTGCAGAGAAGGAATGGGAGAGGCAGGTAGCCACTGCAGTGAGGGGACCAAAGGGAACCCTCTAGGAGGACAGAGCCCCTAGGGACAGAGGAACCCACCGAGCAGCCAGGCTGCTGCCAGCCTATGCAGCCCCTTTGCGGCCCTTAGAAAAAGGCTGCGCTGGATATTGAGATGTGAACTGCGAGGCAGACGGCAGCCTCAGCCATTTTGCTATCAATAAATTACTCTTTATCATTTAAGCCAGTTTAAGTTGTGTTTTCTGTCACTTGCAAGGGGTTTGGTTCTAAGTGCAATGAAAAGCCATTAAAGGAATTTGAGCAGAGGGATGCCATGGTCTGATTTACATTTTAACAAGGTCGCTGTGGCTGCGTGGTCGGGGACTGGGCTGCAGAGGGTCAAGAGCAGGAGCGGGTGGCTATTCAGGAGGCTGGGGGAGGCGGCACAGCGGGAAGAAGGCTCTTACACCTAGGGCTGGTAGCAGAGCAGAAGCAGCAGAGCTGGCACCTTTGGACCTGCCATCCCAGGTTGTTGGTGGGGTGTGACGGGGGGGTGGCGGCACAGCGGGAAGAAGGCTCTTACACCT